>NC_051215.1:28263419-28563419 GCF_015220715.1 Pygocentrus nattereri | reverse complement strand
TGATCTTAACTAATAACATCATGCTTTACCTCCCTCTCCCACCCCCACCTGTCGTTGAGAGAAAATATTCAGTGAGCTCAGAGACCTTCCATGACACCAGGCTTCACTTGTAAATACATCACAGTATGGAATGAAAATTCCAAATCACATTGACTTTAATAACTGTTCATAGTTAGTTCTGTAATGAATTATTGTTCAGTATTATAACAGTTAATATGAAATACAAATTACTTTATTTAATTTAATAACCATTACAGTGTATTATTTAATAATAATCATCAATAATCATCACTCTATGAGTTTGTGTGGTCTGCTGCTTTGTGGCTGAGCTGTTGTTGCTCCTAGACTCTTCCATTTCACAGTAATAGCACATGAAGCTGACCTGGTCAGATCTAACAGGGCCAAAACTTCACAAACTGACTTGTGGCAAAGATGGCATCCTATGACAGAGCCGTGTTTAAGTCGCTGAGCAGTTTAGTACCATTCATTCTGCTGGTGTTAGTCTATGGCGATTGCATGGCTATATGCTTGATTTTATTCACCTGTCAGCAATGTGGGTGAAATACCTGAACTCAGTACCTAAGAGGAGTGTTCACACAATTTTAGATTATACTTCTGTAAAATTAAAGAACTGTGAATAGTCTTATGGGTCTTTTTTCCCACCCCACCCAAAATTCCACTTTAAACATTTGGAGTAAAGCAAGCTAGCTAGTTAAACGCTATAGACAGGTAATGGAACCATTTTTCTCTTGCAAGAGCTAATGCTTATGTTTACATCTTTCTCCACATACACAACATACGTCTTATACTTATTCAGAGTTTTTTGGAGGACTTTTCAGTCATGCTAACTTATGTTACATCCATGAGGTAACAACAGGCTTATTATCTATTAGACAATGTTGATGAGCACACCATCACCCACTACTTTGAGCTCCACTTTCATGAAGCATTAGCTTGGTATCAGTCTATTCCGACCCTAATAAATCTACTTTCTCACCAGCATTTCTTACAGTTGTGCCTCATTACAAGATCCCATCTGGCCCTGTGAAAGTTACATTGTGATCTTCACTGTATCTTCTCTTCACTCTCTGCTGAACTGTTTGTTTATTGAGATACTTTTTCACCTTCTGGCTGCATAGTGTTGGAGCTGCAGTAAAATGCCACATAAAACCCGTATCCAATTATACGTCCTTTCTTTTATTCACCACAATAAGTATTTGTACTCTGTGCTCCAGTGAGGTTTGATGAGACAAAACAAATTAACAGTCGTCCGGCTGGTCTGATTTGTCTTCACACCTGTGACCGCCCAAGGCCCCCACCCACGAGGCCCGTGCCCGTCTCCACAATTTTTCAATTTCAATTTTTCAAGTTTGTCATTTGCACATGTCAGGACATTTATGTATTGAAATGCTTGTGGTGAGGCTCAGGTAATCACTCTACAGAAAGTAAATAAGCAAAGTAAATAAATAAATAAATAACAACAACAACAACAATAATAATAATACATTAAATAAATAAAATATACACAAAATCTAGAGAAATTATAAAATTATACACAAAATATAGTGAAATATGCACAAAATATAGACACATTACACACAAGACACAGAGACAACATACATTTAAAGTGACTTGAGTGACTAGAGATGGTCGGCGGGAAAGTGACGAGAGTGTGACGCACATTCTCGCTCACACATCCTCGCTCGTGTCTCCTAATGGCCTGGAAAGGTGTTAATGTGTTTTTTCAGTTAATTAACCACTTCAATTAGAACTGGGGAGCTGTGGCGGAACAGGAGAGATGGAAAGCAAGAGAGAAAAATGTCGAGAGAGACAGAAAGAGCCAGAGGAAGAGTGGGGTAATAATGCTGAAGCGTAATACCCTTGGAGGCAAAGGCAGAGCTTGTCACCAGTTTGTTCTCCTGGCCGAGAGAGTGATTAGAACATAAGTGAAATGAGAATTTCCCTCATTAATTTGGAGCTCTCCTAATGACCTGTAACTTTTCTAACGTTCTTGTTGACTGCTATTGTCTAGCCGCTGCTGCAGGTACCTGGGGATTCAACTTTATAAATGAGAGCTGAGATGAATCCTGAAAAGGTCATTCTCAGCACAGTGTTATTTGCATTCACTCATTGTTGGATTATCATGTGAGGATGTGGAGCTCAGGCAATACAGCCGTAAAATCAATACAGAAGCAGTAAGAAAAGAACAGATCTGTGTAAGAAGGGATCGTAAGTAAGTACCTTAGAAAGCCATTCATTTAACACAGCGTTCAGGTATCATTCATCACTATAAATCCATACATCTGTCTCAAGGGACCCTTATCAATGTGGTCTCTATACAACTGACCCACCCTTCTCATTCTCTCTTCCCTCTCTCAACCCTTCATCCATCTTCCCCATTCACTCCCTCCAATCACTCTCTCTCTAAGTATCATACATCTCCACAGTAGCACTTCTGTCCCCCCTTTTTTCTGCTCCATGCTAGTTCTGAGTGTGACTGTTAGAGCTAGGCCTTCAGTTTGGGCTTTAAATGTCAAAACTCTGTCAAAAAAAGGAATATTAAATGGAAAAGACATTATACATTTCTACCTGGTATGTTCCAGTTTTAAAGTGACACCTTCAGTAAACAGCCTCTGTCAGTTCCTGATTTATCTGACATGTGATTCCTTCAGCTCAGCTACTGAAGTCCTAACCAATGGGAGAGCAGCTTGGCTGTATCTATCTGCATAGCAGGTTGGATCATTTTCTAATGAGCATTTCATGTTTGTAAATCCTTTTGTTTCCAACTAAAGCTTGAATGAGAATTCCACCAACACTTCTAAAGTTATGCAATGATCCGTTCTAGAGAAACTTACCAAGTTACCAGAATTATCCACAGTGGTGGTGATAGGAATCACACATCTGGAATATTTAGTGCATTTCAAATCAAACCACTCTAAATGACTGTTTACACTGTAACATTGTTTTGATCAGTCCCCTTTAAAAATAAAATTGCAACACTACCTGCAGGGTTCAAATACTGCAAGGATGATGATTACATTAATTAAAATTGAACAAAAAATTACAGAATTACAGGCATTTTTATTTAACAGAAATCATTAACCCTTAGCATAGAAGGCTCTGATGGTTCCCAACAGATGGTTCCCAACTGTGTCAGTGTATTAAAGCAATAGTTATTAAGAGATCAATCATGTTGAGATATATATATATATATATATATATATATATATATATATATATATATATATATTTAATGAATATGAATACAGTCTGAGTGCGTGATAATCTAAGCAATGCTGATTAATGTGCTATACCAGAGGTCACTAATAGGTGGACCATGGTCCGAGTCCAGACCCAGACACTGTCCTATGTGGACCTGGACCTATAACCGCTAAACTAAGGAGAGTTATTTCATTTTGAAGGGGTGGTCCTATTCTAAGCGGTGTAACCTCTCTAGCCCTTACGGTAGCTTTAGCATTGTAAAAAAAAGTATCACATGTGACACTACTCAGCCAATCAGATCTGTGCATTACAATGAGCACTGAGACTCAAGTGAGTGATGCACACACAGGGAAGGGACAAGGCGAGATACAGCAGTTGAAGAAGAAAGTGAGTCAGAGGGAAGTTATTTCACACGTCGTGCTCTAATAAAAGAAAACTGACAAAAAACGTTGTTGAAATATTACAGAACTGTACTTTATTTGATTTGAGATTCATTTGTTGACTACATAAGATATTAATATCCCTACTAGGCTACTTCATTAAACAGTACATGGCACCGATTCATGATGCAAGTTGACATTATGATGTTCTGGACCTCTGCTTGAACATATTTTCTAACTGGTGCTTTACTGCAAAACTACTGAGGCCAACTTAAACACTAAACATGTCATTTACTTAACATTTACTTAAGCCTAAAACAGTCATGCTCTATCCATCCAAGGCCTTGATCTACTTGTCAAACTGGGCTTTTATTTCCCCTCACATACCGGCATGAGGAGGAAGAGTTTATGCACTCAGGTTCCTCCTCAGATCAGTGTGGATCGATCGCGGAGTTGTGCAGTGCCTGACGCCTGCTCTAACATGGATCAGAATGCCAGCACTATTAATAGTGAATGACAGAAAGGAAAAAGGAGAAGCTCCCAGTTCGCTTCTTTGGGCAGTTTTTGGGGTTTGGCTGCTCTGCTGGGAAAAGATCACAATCAAAAAGATTTAATATTGTTGTTTTAGGTGGGCATCATCTTGAATCATGATCCTAATTCCTTTTTTAAATCATTTCATGTGCACCTCTGTTTCTATCATATTAATGATCAAGGCCGGATATTCATTTTATCACTTTTGCCTTTCAGTAGTTGCTTATCCAGAGAAAGAAATGAATTTGATCAAGTACAATGTCTGCACTACACACATTATCCTGCCTCATGCTGTCTCATCCTACAGTTTTGAACCATTTTGTACAGACTGACTGTGTTGAAACTTTAAAAATTGTTTACGTGTAGTCCATGTGAACTATGCTTTTATTCTGTACTGGTCACTTGTACTGTGAAGTCTAGCAGTGGCTTGCTTTGTCTTATACTGTCACACCGAGGCCCTGGAGGAAGGCTGTGTCATTCCACTGAATGACAGACTTTACTACACAATTTTTTTTAATGAAAGAACTTTCACAAGCCATCATTGTAGAAAAAATCTCATACATATTCTTAGTATGAATGTATCATCATACCACTCAGTTACATATAAATACAAATATTATATTTGTCCAAAAGTGTCCAGACATCTACTTTAAGGTGCTGGTGCAGGTGTGCACACACAGCTTGTTTGATCTCTTTGAATGCCATTGCTGATAGAATGGTTCACACAACAACAGCTGTATATGAGCCTAAGGTCACCATGTCCAGCATTAGGTTGTGGAGCAGTGGAACTGTATTGCCTAGAGTGATGGAGCTCCATTCAGAACATTTGAAATGAGTTGGAGTGATCCAGAACTGATGATCCAACATCAGCACCTGACCTCACTAATGCTCTTGTGGCAGAATGCAATCAAATCCTCACAGCAATGGTTCAATATCTAGTATAAAGCTTTCTCAGATGAGTAGAGGTAGTAAAGGGAGAGCAAACTCCCTATTAGCACCATTGATTCCAGAAGAAACATTGAGTGTGCAGGTGTCTACAAACTTTTGGACATATACTGTAGAGATGCTGAATGGAACTTATGTAGATGCAGAACGTTTGGCTCTACCTGTACCGCAATACGTACAATAAGAATAAACATTATTTAAATTTTGCTGCTTTGTGGTAGGGTAGTAAGATGTTTCATCACAGCAAGAAGGGCCTCTGTTAGATTCCCCAGCCAGCTGACCAGGGTCTGCATGGATTTCCACCAGGTGCTCCGGTTTCCATCCAAAAGCATGCCGTCAGGCCAACTGCAGATGCTTAATTGCCCCTTGGTGTGAGTGTGTGTGAATATATATGTCTGTCCAGGGTGTTTCCTACTTCCCGTCAAATGAACACAAGGATAGGCTCCAGCCACTCCCGATAAGTGGCTTAGATAATGTGTGTTTGTACTTTGTGGCAGTGGCGGTATTAATAGTGTCTTGTCCCACCAATGAGAAATGCAGTCCACAGTCCATTCACTGTATTCTTGTATATGGGATGACACGGTTCTAAACTCTTGACTCTTCTTGTCTTTCTTGGAATCTTGCCCATAAGACCATCCAGCACGCCCATCTCAATACAGGACATGTGCCTTATAAAGAATGTGGCCACGTGCTTTCACTCTCTTTCGATACGCTGTATGTGAACAAGTTGTAATATTTGTATAGGTGAAGATGTCGCAGTAGGTCAACTTTCCATATGCTAACTGACACTGCTGCACGGGGGCTGAACGTAAACAAACAGATGTCCAGATGAAAGGTCCCCTCAAGGTCTTTGAAGACCACCCTGTGCGTGACCCCTTTCCGCACAGGCAGAGTCGGCTGTGTGTGGTTGGAACTCTCCGTGTGACATTCTGTGGCCTTGCAGTAATTGAATTGGAGCTGAGCTGCAAGTTTCTGGTGCTCTGGAAGGCTGGAGTGCTTCTTTCGGTCAGTGGAGTGCCGAGAGTCCGAGGGGATCGGCTTCTGTTAACAGCAATCTGGGAAGTGTTCGAGTTTGATGATAATAGAAATTGCAGCTCTATAAAGCTTATCAATAAAGCTTCGGAGTCATTTCCCATGACTGTATAATTCAATTTCAGAGTACAGCCCTGATTGGCATTACCTCATGATTATCTATGAGTCCAGATTGGCTTCCCGCCAGTTTCTCCACAGGGGACCTTGTAGGCATTCTACATGTTGTGACATCTATTGCCACATTGGATGACTTTTAAATGAGCAGTGGATCCACAGCAAGAGCCTTTAGCCACTTCAGGATGACAGGGCAGAAGCAGAGAAAGTCAGATGTAAGCAAAAAAAAAAAAAAACACAGATGCAGGAAACGTCCTGAATCTGGGTCAGTTTTCCATTATTGTCTACTCACTCAGCTGTGCCCATGGATAATATCTAACATGCCAGCTATGCAAGTCTAGACAAAGAACCCTTGCTAGACGACCATGATGAATAACAACAGTCCTCAATGGAATAGTCCCAGCATGGTTCTGAATTTGCCACTTGTGACAAGATGAGAGAGGCTCTCTCAGCTCTGTTCCAAATGCCCTCTTAGCCCCTTGCAGGTTGCATGAAACCCAAGCTAGAACAGCTCACAAACTCCATAAACTGTCCAAACCGAAGTCACAGTGAGTTTTTAAAGTTTTAATTTCATTTCACTTTTCACCAGCATGACTTTGGCAGCTAAAACACCATTCAGAGGCAGAGTGCACTGAGCTTTTGAAGGGCTGTTCCAGTTATAATTACCCAACACTTCTGCCAATTGAAAAGGGAGAGAAGTTAATGGGGGTCTCATCAGTAATACGATCTCCACATCTCAAACCGGCACTGTTACACAAACAATGTGGTCAAAGTCCCCTCTAACTTTAACTTTCTGCTGATGTTTATCAGCAATCATTAGTTACGTCGCCATCCACTTTCTGTGCAAACTGTTTCTATCAAACACGCTTAGCTGTTGTTGCATGAGTTGTTTTTGGTATGTTTCCATCTCTAGTGTCAAGTATGTTGTAACTTATGTACCTTTGTTATTAGTGGTGTCAACTCGAACTTGATTCCTGTAGATCTTATTATTAGTATCCAATATATGTTGTCTTGTTTGGGTCTTTAGGTTTCTTAATGGTTTGTTCTGGCATCTCTGATTGTGTTCATCCTTCTTTCAGCTAGTCGTCCTCTGTTTCTTTTACCCTCAAATGTAACAAACATAATTGCCTTTTCTAATGAATTGGAGTAGTTGGAATTCTTCTCTTTATACACCCAAATTAGATGTTCAGTTTGGTTGTCTGGGCTTTGAGTGACGGCTGAGGCTTCATTTGGTCAAGAATCCATTTGTTCACAGTTTTTACCAGCAGCTAAGTTTAAAAGCATCAGTATTTTTCTTGCTCTGCTTTATTGCTTTCACATCTGTAAAGAATCACAGAAAAAAACACATCCTAGACAATTTTGATCTTCGTTTATAGAGACACGTCATTATTTTCATGATCATCTTAAGATCCTTTATCCTTGTTCAAAAAGTCTGGATCCTTTGTTGTAAACAGCAAAAGCTGTCCACCACTTCTACACCTTCACCAATAATGGTGATGTTAGTGGTCTTTCCTTTTTGTCAAAACCTTGATTTTCGTCATTTTGAGCCACCTTTTCAATCTGTTCCTTCCTTGTAAGGACCTTCAGGTCTTCCTGATTTTTCACTATGATTGTCATCTGCAAATAGACGGTTACTGATGATCCTTCCACCGATGATTTCACCATAACCTACTCAAAAGGTCGGTTGATTTGCTTGTTTTTTTCCACAAGAGATCATGTTTCTCTGACATGGAGATGTTTGAGCTCTTCCCATGTAGAAAGGCTGTAGACCTTTCTTTTAATTTCTCTCTATAAGAGCTGAAAAGTGGCATCATTTCTTTTAAAAACATCTCCTTCTCAGTCTACCTCTACCTCCACCATGTTGTTCGCAATTGTGTTTACATGAAGGACATTTAATAAATGATATTGAATGATCAATTTATACATGAATGTATTCTTTCAACACTTTTTTTGCTAAAGACCTTTTGTCAACATTCATAAAATATTACTGACAATTGCCATTAGCCTGTACGCTCTCAGAAAAAAGGCAGTAAACTGTCACTGGAGCAGGACCCCTCTTGTCACTGGGGTGGTACCCTAAAGCATACATCTCCGTACCTTTAGTCAGGGAACATAACTGTATCATAATCCATTGAAATGATGTTTTCTAAGTTGTATTCACTCCACAACTTGTCTCGTCTCCAGGCTTTTATTTTACTGTTCTGTTTTAAAACATTCAGTTATGAAAAGGTACAAATATTTACTTTTCACATGGAAAAACTTATTTACAGTTCACAATTGGACCTTAAAGCCACTGATGTACCCTTGAGGGTTCATTTACATTTTTTGTACCTTGATGAATAAAAAATGTACCTGTACAGTATCTTTATTTCTAACATTGTACATCTACAAACATTTTTTGTAACAAAAAAAATCCATTGGAATGGAAACGTAGCTACCATTACTGCCAAATCCTTCTGACCATAAAGCTGGTTTATTGCTTTAGACGTGCACCAGGGCTTCTGAGTGGTTGATGCATCTAGAAATGATGATGACAAGCAAAGAGAAAGTCACTGTGTTATAAAGTGACTGGTGAGAGCAACAAGCGACCTTCAATCAACCCTGATCTCTTCTAACTTCTGCCTCAGACAGCAAGAGAATCACTCAGAACTGAACTCATAAAGCCTCTCTTGTATTGCCTTCAGCTTCTTCACCTTGTGAAGGAATCTGAGAGGGAGGCGGTGGGCCTGAGGCAGCTCTCTGGTCATGTTTTTGCATGACAATGTCCACTCCTTCAGGCTTCTGGGTCGCAACATTCATTTCCATCATGTCCTGAGTCAAGCGGAATGACTGGAACGCCTCTCAAAAAGTCAGAGGTCAAATTCAGCACTGGCTGCGCCGCTGCTTCGCTCCCTGATAGCTTCATTTATGATCAGCTGTTGTAAAGGCTTATGCACTGGTCAGCTTGACCGTCTCCTGTTTCGGCACTCCAGTAGTTCAGCTCAAACACCCCAACCCCCCACCCCCCCAATTAAGGGCATGCCAAAAATGAATACTGCTGGAAACTCTGACTCAGTTTCCCAGAGCTCCTCAAGGAAAGTCAAAGGAGGAAGCCCCCCTAGTGAAGCTCCTTATGATAAAAGCCCATTTGATCTGCTGGCTTTGACAGCTACCACAGGGCTGACCCAGTAACCGCGAGCAACCGACTAACGTCTGGTGCATGTCAGGGTCATCATGCTGAACTACATGTGCTTTGAGGACAAGTTACATAGAAACTGAAGGGTAACACTGCATTAAAATTGAATCTGTGTCGTGTTCTTTTTACTGAAGACTCGGCCTTGTAGGCTGTTCACTGTTGAATAGCAGGTTCTTCCAGGGTTTTCTGGTAAAGCCAGTGGTTACATTTAGATCCATGGCAACTCAAAACACATGTGAAATGGTACATAGAGAAATCGCTCTTCTCTTTGGTGAAGAATCTGATATATATAACACCAAAAAGGTTCTGCTGTTGTCATGTCATATATTCCTCATATGATCCTCTGTTACTAAGACTATTTTATAATATAAGGTTTGTTTTCTACAGTAGTGTCTGTGTTGCACAGGGATGGAAATTCCCTGTTTACAGTTTTAATTGTCTCTGTTTAAGGGTGTGTCACAGTAACGGTTTGCTCTTGTACTGGAGCGCACATAACGTAACTGTTATGCTGTGTGAATGTGGTAGGGGTCTTGTTGAGCAGAGGGAGGGGTGAGCCCATGTCCTCTCAAAACCATGAAGAGAATGCATTGCTACTGCATCAGCGAGTGTCATGGGCACACTGCTCATCTGCCCTGTAGGGGGCTAATTAGATCCCTCCACACTTCTGAGAAAGCAGAGTTGAAAGACCTCTATATATTTTTTTCAGTACCAGGGAAAAAAAACAGAAAACAAGTTTAACAAAAAATTAAACAGAAGCTTCTGCTACTAAATATATTTCCAATGTTCAGTGTGTCTGCTCTTTACCTTTATTACAGCTTTATTTATTTTCAGCAGACTTGCTTTCAAATCTCCAAAGATCAGGCATAGAAGCTGCTTGCAGTTCTTGCTTCTCACAATCCAAATATCATATCAATATTTAGACTCATCAGGGCCTAAAACACTCCAAGGTGTTCTGTGTTCTGTTCTTGTGTAAAATTTCTTATTTATTGTCTATTCACTTTTCTCAGTAAGAGCTTCTTGATCAGATCCACATCCTTTCAGATTCATAGCGCTGAGTTGTCGTCTCACAGTGGAAGGATGGACAGAAACTCCTGTGGATGTTTTCAGATCTGAAGCAGCTTGATTTTCTCCTCTCTCTCAAAGAGGAAAGCTTTAAGTGCTGTTTATCTGTTGGGGACAGTTCCGGTGGTCTATCAGCTACTGCAGGTGGTTGTTAAGAATCACATTTTTTCTGTAGTTTTTAACATTTTTTCAACTCCAGTATTGGAAACTCACTCATTTCCCCTATCTGAGAAAGAAATGTGCAAGGCAGCTGAGGTGGATTTGTGTAGCTGTTTCTATGAATTAGTATCTTATAGTTAGTATCTCCTTGAAAAGGAGGTTTTGTTTGAAATGTAATAAATGTGGGGTGTGACTTTTGGTACTGACTTTTGCACACACACATACACACGTGCACACACACACACGCACACACCATCTCCATCCATCCATCCGTTTTCTAAGGTGCTTCTCCCTCAGGGTCGCGGGGGGGTGCTGGAGCCTATCCTAGCGGTCATCGGGTAGCAGGCAGGATACTGGATAGGTCGCCAGTCCATCGCAGGGCATATATATATATATATATATACATAGATAGAGAGATAGATAGATATATTCCTGTCTCTGTATCCCTGGGATGCTGTGCAAAATATTTTTTGCTTCATAATGGCCAAAATGTTTTAAATGGTGACAGGTCTGGACAGCAGGCATGCTAGTTTAGCACCTGGTCTGTTACTACAGAACAATTCTAATATGTACAGAAAATAGTTTGGCATTATCTTGCTGAAATAAGCAAAGCTTTCCCTGAAAAAGACATCATCTGGATGGTAACATATGTTGCCAAAATCTACATACATCATTCAGCAGGAATGGTGTCTTTACAAAGGTGTCACCAATGTCATGCACACTAATGCCCTCTGTACCATCATGAATACTGTGCACTGATAATAAGCTGACTGGTTCCTCTCCTCTTTAGCCCATTATGTTTTCCTAAATGAATTTATAAAAATACATTACATACAAGACATTTCATATACAGCAGAACTAGAAAGCAGAACATGTATATGAGGAACTGAAAACAGGTCAGCAGATGGATCTGTGTTTAAACATAGTTGTGACTCTTCTTGCTACAGTACATACAGGCACACAGTTTGTTTGTAGTGGCTTATGTGTGGCCTGCATTACAGAATCAGGCGGATTTTACAGTAACTAACTAATTAAAAGGTATCCTGATTTCAGTCTGGTCATAAGAGATTATCTTCCCAGAGTATCTTTTGATACGGAGCATGTATCCTGTCATAACCTTTACAATCCCCTCAAACCACAGTCACAATTTCAAAAATGTAAGTATTAAGCAATGTTTAATATTTAGGACAGGGAAATGCCAACTGTGCCATACGAAATCACGACTGGCAATTTATGACATGAACTGATACTAGTAAAGCTAAACAGAACGCAGAAGAAAAAGCATTTGGTTAAAACCATTTAAAATACAGTACTGTGCAAAAGTCAGAGACCACTGTTCATTTGTTTAATGTCTAGTTTGAACTGCCACTGACTACAAGTGATTTGTTTTTCAGTGTCAGAAAGTAGAAAACATATTTAAGAGAATTCTACAAAAGCCTAAAGTATAATATTATATAAAAAGAGCAATTGCAAAACAAAAAAACTGCTGCTCTTCTCAGAACAGTGCACTGACCACCTCAGAGTCCAGACCTCAACATCACTGAATGTGAGAAAATTCAACCAACTTCAAAGACTGAACTTTGGAGATGTGGAAAACTATCCCTGCATATTTCTCTGGAAAACTAAAAGCAAGTCTCCTGAAATGAAAGGAAATTGAGACTTCTGTTTAATTTACTGTGAAATGTATGTTTTCTGCTTTTCTCCCAACACCAAAAAATAAATAACTTAGACTTAATGGCCTTTTCGACTGTAAATTAAATAACTGAAGGGTGGACTCTGCCTTCTGCACAGTACTGTGTTTCTTATGCTTAGTGCATTCTGCGCTTCTCTTTGTCCACCATGACTTGTCCTAAAGCTACGTTTGTTCTTCCAAAATTCGGTGAGCTCCCTGGTTGTAAGGGTCAAGTCCACTGGTCAGAAAGAGTGTGGTGTTTTGTTCTGCGCACGTTTTGCAGTGTGTGGTCTGGGATAACAGTGGGATGACCAGAGAGAAAAAATGTGAAATCTGTCAGAATGTGTGGGGTCTCTCACATAGGCTAGGATTTTATAAATCCTGCAGCATGATGTGGGCATTAGCTAGATTCTGTCGTCTTGAAAATGAATGTTAGCAAGTTTGTGCTGCAATCTAAACACCCTCTAGGTCCTTGAGTGTCGGCTAATGCGAGCGGAGAGTAAGAGGATATCAGGTCTACAGAGACTCCTCTTCAGCCCCATCTCCAAAGCGATCCGACAAAACAAAGCCATTAGTGCTAATTAAAACCATTCAAAGTACAGCTCTGTGCTTTCCAATTAACGGGGAAAAGAGGAAAGTCACTCTGCAGAGACTTTGCTAATTCTGCTTGAGTGTTTAAACTTTAGCTCCAGCAAGCAGAGGGCTTGGCGAAGTGGACGTAGAGAAAGTATTTTTTTTCTCACCAGAGGAGAGGCGGCTGTGGGAAGACCCTTCATTAAGCAGCACAGGGCTAAAGAGGCCCTTCATTAGTGGCGTTAGCAGCTAATGATCAGAAGGAAGGGGGCTGTGCTCATCAGCAGAAAAGAAGCGACCAGGGCCTGAAGTGGTGGACCCATGGTTAAGTGATGCAATACGAACTGGCCTTAAACCCCAGACTCCAGTTTGTGAAAGCTCTGTGGATATTGTTTGTCATTAATACCTGAGAAAGAAACGCGGTGCAGTTAGTGACTGCTGCTGTTTCATGTTTAAGTCTTGAGCTAACTGTACTAGCCAAAGCTGTAAAACTGCTTAAAGTCGTTTATGAGCATGAACTGTGCTGCAGGCCTGTTAGCTTAATTGAAAGTAAAGTGCAAACACAAGTGATGACTTTGGAGAAACAATGAGAAAACAAAGAACGAGTGTGAAGACACAGAGCTTTGTGTGAACCGTTTTCAAGACCTTTTCAGTGCTGAGGATTCATGAATGAGGCAGTGCAGTTGTAAAGAATGGCTATTCGCTTATTGCATGAGCATTAGAGCCACTATGCACAGCGACATGGTATAATGCTAATCAGTAAATCCATCAATTCTCAGAGCTTTCCTGTCCACAGAAAGAAGATTAGTGAACTGCAAAAGGGATTATATAGTCGTGTTTAATATCTATGCATGACCACACATTAATGGAGTTGGTTACAAAGCTCCAATCATGTCCGGGTAATAAAATGATATGAATTTATTTAGGCTAATTTAAGCCCAAGCTGTTCAGTTAAACAAGGACATTGAGATGCTCTTGGGGTATTTTTATAGCCTTTTGATGGAGGGTAGTTTGGGGGTCATTTTTTAGAGAGCCTTTGAATGAGGTGTGATAAAAGGCCTTCAAGAGCCAACACAACAAATATGATGCCAACCACTGCCCTACTTTTCATCATTCCCACCCCCCCATCAGTCATGCAATGCTAGCAAACGTGGGAGTCTGATAGCTGATGTAATATAATTGGCACTCAGTGTTTCACATCCCGGAGAAAGCACGTGTTCACCCTCCCACGCCCTAACTAGTGGGGTACATTAATTGGCAGTGACTAAATTGGGTAGAAAATTGTGCAACCCCATAATGCCCCCCCCACCCACCCACATCGATGTTAGTTACTTTAACTGAAGGTCCAGTGCTCAAGGTTTCACATGGTTTATTGGCTAGTGCAGCAAACTCATCAGCTTACTTAGAATCAAGCTTGCTATTCTAAAACAACAGTATAAAAAGAACATAAAAAAAGAGTACAGTGCCTTTCCACCAACCAAATGTTGTTTAAAATTCATTATCTATATGGATAATATATGTAGAATATACACCAATCAGGCATAACATTGTGACCACCTCCTTGTTTCTACGGTCATTGTCCATTTTATCAGCTCAACTTACTATATAGGTGCACTACAGTCATGGACTACATGGACTACAGTCTGTAATTGTAGAATTACAAAGTGCATCTATATAGTAAGCAGAGCTGATAAAATGGACAATGAGCGTAGAAACAAGAAGGGGGTCACAATGTTATGCCTGATCGGTGTATATTCTACATATATTATCCATATAGATAATGAATTTTAAACAACAATGGGTTGGTGAAAAGGCACTGTACTCTTTTTCAAGGTAAAAGGGGGCTAACAATGTATGCAGAGAAACAAATGGACGACAGTCTGTAATTGTAGAACTGCAAAATGCACCTATGTGTAAAGTTCACTGGCAACAATGCATACAAAAAAAGAAAATTCTTGCCAGTGGTCTATAATTTGTTTTGAAACAAAACCCTTCATTCTTAATCCTACCTGTTGCATAGACATACTTAACATATAGGGCTATTAGTGCAACGTGTATTACCATCAACACAACCCAATATATTTGACCTTTGCTTCTTTATGATTGCTTAAATAGTGGATCTCAGTTGGTGGTGCTGCAATTCTAGGCAAAAAATGGTTACTGTTTGTTTGGGTGGCATAAACACAACTGGCCATTGCTTACAGTGAAAAGCAATGTATTCTATTAATGCCCACAGATCAACTGTGGAAACAGGTTTGACTGCTGTCCAAAGTGTATATCCTCCTGAGGCATGGCACTGACACTGTCATTTAACTGTGAAGATGACAGAAAAGAGCAGGACAAGAGCAACACAAAGAATAACAGAATGTGCTTTAAGAACATGGCATCAACTCTCAACTCACAGGTCAATTATATACGTATAATTGCTGTTTTGCCAGCATAATCAAGAAATAAGCTCCCGCTGATGAGTGTTCAGTAGATCATCTGCTGGCACTGTTTTGCCTTCTTGCGCTTTAGACCCTCTTGATTAACAACCATCTGTTTCCCATCTGAGTGTGTGGTGAGGGTGCGGGGACCTTCTGCATGCCGCCACTGCAGCTTGTATTTTTAGCCACAACAGGTAAATTGCAGATATATATCAGAGGCACACGCACACATACACACACGTCCACACACACCCACCCACACCCACACCCACACACACACTCATGCGCATATAAACATGGTTTAGGGGTGGTTTATGGGAATTTTGATTTTGACACTGTATATATATATATATATATATATATATATATATATATATGTGTGTGTGTGTGTGTGTATAGTGACACTGCAGTGCTGAGAATGATCCACCACCCAAATAATACTGCTTTGTGGTGGTCATGGTGGTCCTGTAGGGCTCCTGAACATTGAAAAACAGGGTAAAAGGGTAAAAAAGTAAAAGTATGCAAAAAAGTCTATAACTATAGAACTACAAGGAGGTGAAGTTGAAGAAGCCAGTCAGTGTGTGTGTGTGTGTGTGTGTGTGTGTGTGTGTGTGTGTGTGTGTGTGTACAGAGAGACAGACAGACAGACAGACAGACAGACAGATAGATAGATAGATAGATAGATAGATAGATAGATAGATAGATAGATAGATAGATAGATAGATAGATAGATAGATAGAAAGATAGATAGATAAGCTTTACTTTAGTGTGTTTTTGGTCGTTGTCTTGTAATTTCCTGCCTCTTTTCATCTTCATTTTCTTCAGTCAATGTGACATTAGCTTCCAGGATTTGTTGATATTTAGTAAAACCCTTCCTATCTATCACTACATTTGCCGTGCCACTGGCTGCTACACAACCCCAAAGCATAAATGATCCAACCCCACTGCTTAACAGTTAACTTCCATCTCTTGACAAGATTCCAGACAGTGTTTACTGTAAGCAGAGAGTTTGTATATCTTTTTATATCTTTTCTCGCTGTATAAGAGTCGGTTATCTTTAGTTTCCTCTGTCTTTTTAGATCCTCAGACAGCAGCTAACGCAATGTGAGCCCATGACTGTTTAGTGTAAGTAATTGAAAGGGTGTCCATGTCCGTGCAGAGATGGTGTTAATGTCCATGCAGAGTCCATGGTGTTAATGTCCATGCAGAGGTGGTGTTAATATCTGTGCAAAGATGGTGTTGATGTCCATGCAGAGGTGGTGTTAATATCCATGCAGAGATGGTGTTAATGTCCATGCAGAGTCCATGGTGTTAATGTCCATGCAGAGGTGGTGTTAATATCTGTGCAAAGATGGTGTTGATGTCCATGCAGAGTCCATGGTGTTAATGTCCATGCAGAGGTGGTGTTAATATCAGCGCAAAGATGGTGTTGATGTCCCTGCAGAGGTGGTGTTAATATCCGTGCAAAGATGGTGTTAATGTCCATGCAGAGATGGTGTTAATGCCCATGCAGAGATGGTGTTAATGTCCATGCAGACTCCATGGTGTTAATGTCCATGCAGAGGTGGTGCTAATATCTGTGCAAAGATGGTGTTGATGTCCCTGCAGAGGTGGTGTTAATATCAGCGCAAAGATGGTGTTGATGTCCCTGCAGAGGTGGTGTTAATATCAGCGCAAAGATGGTGTTAATGTCCATACAGAGGTGGTGTTAATATCAGTGCAAAGATGGTGTTAATGTCCATGCAGAGATGGTGTTAACGTCCATGCAGAGATGATCTTAACGTCCATGCAGAGATGGTGTTAAGTTTGTTAATTAGAAAATCAATAAAACAATTTCACCAGGGATACACACTCTCTCTGACAAATGCACGAATGCTCTCTTTCACACACGCACACACACACCAGCAGATATACAGAGGAATGAAGGTCTCCTATCTAATACAATATGCTTCGTGGATGACCTTGGCTCACAATTGAGCTCTGCAATATAAAATACCGAGAAGCAGGTAGTGAGAAGAGAGAGAGGTAGGATCAGCATTTAGGCAATAAAAAATTAGTATACAGTGCTTAACTAATGTACGGAAGGTACATTAGTTAAGGTGCTGTAAATATTCATCCTGTATGGTATAAATACTCTACATGGTATAACTATTCTTTCATTCCATGTCTTTCTCCCTCCTTTCCTGAGTTCCTCACACTCTCAAACTGTCAGAACAGAAATGATTATTCTCCTTTAAATCAGCCAAATTGTCATGACAGACATCTTTCTGCCCATCTGTTCTTTAGAAATCATTTTGGTGAAATCTTATCCATCACTTCCCATCATCCCGACTCTCTCCATGATCTCTGTGTTCTGTATGAGCGATTCCTGTTGTCCGTGGAGGAATCCTGAATAGATGACGTTCAGTATTCAGCGCAGAAAACAGTCGTGTGATAAAACCATCTCTGAGCGAGATATATATTTAGTGTGGGGTGTTTCAGCCCCTGGGGCCCTTCCGTTCCTCATTAGCAGAAGACAGCTAGCAAAGTGTTTTATGCTAACTCAAGTGATGCGGTTTGGAAAATGTGAGAGAGAGTGATAGAGAGAAAGAAGAAGAGAGAGGGAGGGAGAGATTTTGGATTATTAGATGCTGTCTGCAGATCTAGTGACCGAGTCAGACAAAGAGTCCTTAATATTACAAGCACACATATTCAGCTAAAATGAATAGCAGCCACTCCAGCACTGCAGGGAGCACAGTTTTTTCAGTGCTTTGGTAAAATGTTTGATGTTCCTCTTCCTGTCAGTCCTTTAATCTTCATAGTGACACCTAAACTAGATCATATGCTTTAATTTATTGTTTTCACTTGTTTTTCCCCTGCTGGTAACACAACTCTTTTCTGTTGGGAAATGGCTTAGACCATTACATTACTTGTAAAGAGAGAGAGCGACAGGGCCGCATGGCCACAGTGGGGGTTTTATAAGAATTATTTGTGCTGCTAAGCACCCAGTGTACATGTTGTGAGTACTGACTATTCATTTTTTTGTTCTCTTAACCTTTGGTGGCCGTTGTATTCACCAAAAACAGACACAAAGTAATACAAAACTGCAAAGAAACACTATAGATTGGTATATATTTGATTCTGTTTCCATTTTTAGTTCTAGACTTTTATCGTTTACCATGTTATTTTATGAGGTTAATTCAGTTCAATTTTATTGAATTTTATTTGGTTAATTCACTTGTTTTATTTTTTTTAATTTTTTAATTTGTAAAAAACAGTACTGCTTATCAGCACTGAGGGTGACATTGTAGCAGATCTGGCCTCAGCCAAGTGCCAAGCTTGAGACAGTAGAATGAAGGATTAACCTGCTGGAGAGGCAGGCCCACCATAGTGCTACAAAAAATAGCCTTGAATCGATCTGCAGGGGTTTCCAGGAATGAGGTAGTTTACTCAGGTCACAAGGCATCAACTCACACAAGGCCGCTGAAGCTTTAATCGGTGGAATGCAGATCCTCAGATAGTATAACTGGCACTGCTACAGGTTGGTTTGAGATTATTGTGGTGTCAGCTTTTTACACTGTAAAACATTTCACTGCAACATTGATGACTGACGACTTCTTGCATTGCTTCTATAGTATTTTGTAGTAAGTCATAACAGTAAACTGTGAATTCTTCTGTGTATTACTACTGTGTACATACAGCAATCAGATAGTTTAGGCATAATTAAAATACAGTTATCTCCTGTATATTTTATTGTTTTTATTCATTTTTTTCTGAAATTTGATCTTGTCTCATTCCCCATTCTCCCCATCACATGATGTCACTGAGCTGGAAGGGTGAAGACTAGCACACGCTTCCTGCATGCACTTCTATGTACACCCTAACATTCTTGAATGAGAACGCTAACTGTTGGACTCCCAGTAGGGCTGTGGCAAAAATCTAACTTGTGATCTCCTGATGACAGGGATAATGCTTAGAAAATTGCATGACTTGGGAATCGTCAGAATGAAAACACTTAAAATGTTTTTATTAAACATTTTATGCCTTTTTAATTCTCAGTCACTATCATATACTATAATGCTGTACACTAGGTGTTGTACAGACTCGTTGACTAGCCGACTTTACTGCTCGGCAATGATGTTTTAAGCCTGATGTCGACAAGCTGCTGGTCATGTGATTATGACATTAACAATGTGGACGCCTCAGGGAAGACAACAGGGGAGGAGCCTGGTTTCAGGGTCCGAATCTCTGGTTTTCTGAAGGTTAGAAGGTTCTCTGGCTCTCTGGATCGATGCTTTGGGCAAGCATCTCAGCAAGGCATCCCAGGGTGTATTTTTACACTCATATGGATTTAAATGGCATGAAACATTCAACAAAATTCATCGTGCTTGGCATCAATTTATTACCTCTTGACAAACTCTGTTTTTGAACTAAAAAGTTAAAAAACTAGGCAGTAGCATCAGCTGAGGTAATATATTATTAGTCAAGTCAAGTCAAAGTTTATTTAAATAGCACTTTTTAGAGCAGGTGTTGTTGCAAAGCTTAAGCAACACTTATTAGTCACACAATGGGGAAATTTTATTTCCGCATTTTAACCCATCTGTGCAGTGAAACACCACATACACACTAGTGTGGACACCAACTAGGGAGCAGTGAGCACACTTGCCCGGAGTGTTGGGCAGCCCTATCCGCAATGCCCAAGGAGCAGTTGGGGGTTAGCCTCCTTGCTCACGGGCACCTCAGTCATATACTGTTGGCTCAGGGGATCAAACCAGCAACCTTCCATTTGCAAGGCTGGTCAGAGCCCCCATGAGCATGACCAGTGGCAACAGTGGGAAGTAAAAACTCCCTAAGAGCAAGAGGAAAAAACCTTAAAAGGGACCAAGACTCAAAGGGGGAGCTCATCCTCCTACCCACCCATCCGACACCGGATAGCAAGCAATAACAGCAGAGAATGAGGTTTGACCATCAGTATAAGATACAGAAAATAGGAAAAGCGGGAGAAGCAAAGTCTAAGAGTAAAAAATGCAGCGGTATCATCAGGAGGGTCAGTGATGTGCAGGTGAGGTTTGTACAAAATTGACCAGCAGAAGTTCTGTGGTCACTTTCTGTTTATCTAAATCTCAATATAGCTTTAATTTAATATAGTAATGACACAATTCTGAGTGGCACACTGTGATGTGCTGAGAAATTGAACAGAATGTCAATGCCAGCATGCAATTCTTCATTAAAAAAAGGTTCAGATTTTTAGACACTGCAAGATATGAATTGTGTGCCCAGTATGTTTCTTGTAGCCTGTAACTGTGGTCATTTATAGTAGCTTTTTTGTACTTTTTATATTGGCTAATTATATATTATATTAGTTAATTTATATTGGCTTTGTAGCCCAGGCTGTGACATTTTTCATCTCCTAGCTAAATAAGATCTGGATGGTGTGAGAGCATCACCTGTTTTAACAGTCATATGCACACTGTGCCTTCACTACCTCTACATGAACGCAGGTGTTTTTAAGCATAACAGTCTATTTTGACTACATAAAGTATTCCTGTCACACCAGGCATAGCCTGCTTCACTACACCTCCTGTGAACTCGTGAGCGGCTGGGCTCTCCTCTCCACCACCTCCACAGGGCTCAGGGACCAGAAGATTCAAAGTTCTCAGCTCTTCCGTTTCGCTGTCATCCCAACTAGAGCCACAGGGCTTAGTGACTGCAACTTGAGAGAGTGCAGCTTGTATAAAGTGCAGACATTTCAATGGTCCTAAAGTAAGACACCATGAGGTTCACCATGAGAAAAAAAAAGTTCTCTGTGAAAGGTCTTACGCGTGAGATAAGTTTTACATTTTCCCTAAATCTTATTTAGGTGCTCCTTATCGCAAACAACTTTAAAATCTAAATATAATATAATATTTTTTTCCTCCTTTTTGCTATAATGTGATACATCGTGCTTAATATGACAAGAGTTATGAACTAACAAGGTAAAAAGGTTTTGATTTCAGGTTCACTGTGGTTCTATGAGATGACCGTTCGACGTGACACAATATAGCACAACATAACAGCACAAAGGTTAAGATCATAGAGTTTGTATCAACAAAGTCACACAATGACATCATATGAGGTGAAGCATCAAAGAGCCAGCTCACATAGAAGAATCCAACTGACTGACAACATCTGAAAGTCATGGAATCACAGTTGCATTTCCAACAAGCATTCTGTTCCATTAAACATGACTAAGGAATGGGAGTGAAGCACAGGTAGACCTAGCTAGCACTGTTGTGGAGGCCACATCCACCATAGATACTCCACCACACTGTACAAAAACCTATGTTTTGGCAGGAGAGACACTTTGCTGTCACTGAAGTGAACGTGGTCATCGTGATAAATGTCAGTGGCCGAGTCCACTTAATGCCTCAAAGCCTGAACTTCAGGAAGAAATGGCAAATTGACCATAGCATGACATCCAAGCCATCCAAACTCCATGCTGAAGCTGAAGTAATCGTCACTAGAAAGGCAGCTTTCAGGGAGATCCACTTGAGGTGGATTGTGACGGGAAGTGGATTGCACAAAAATGTAAACATCAAGGGCAAATCACACAGCACACCGCTCAGTAGGCATGAGAGTTGAAGAGGTAGTGTGCCTTTAAGGAAGATGCTGGTTCCTGGATGAGGTAAAGTGGATGGATGAAACAAAGTTCGTCCAAGCCCAAAGGCAGGATAGACTGAAAATATGGCCTTGGTGTCTGACCTTATTAGCACATGGTGGTTCCACAATATGGGCAAGAAGGGCAACATAGGAAGACAAACTGGAGCAAGCATATGTGGTTGGGAGCAGTGGGTATATGAAACAACATTGCCTAGCTAGCCCTAAATGAGCCAACACCAGCTGATTTGTGCCCAGAAAGGTAGTTTCTCCACCAGATTTAGCAGGATGATCCAAATGGCGCATCCTCTGGTTTTGCAGTGCCATGCTGGGAAATTCACAGCAGTATGTAATGAGAGAGGCTGAGCGAATCTGCTACAGTTGGAGAAAGCAATCAGTGCCAGTAGCAGAGGGAGTTTCATCATACTGAGTTGGTGCCTTAGGTGTTCTTTCTGCAGGGGGTAACAGCAGAAGGGTCAGAGCCCGGTTGCAGTCCCATGAAAAAGCTTTAACTATTCTGTCTACTCTTCATAACTTGGCCACTTTACATTACTCCATAGTCTACAGTAGATAAGGGGAAATAAGTTTAACAACAAGAATTAATATGTCCCCTCTTACTGTCTTTGTGCTGTCACAGAGCCACATGCAGTCCATTTCCTTTGTTTGTTCCTAGCTGATAATTACCAAAAAAAGACTAGTAACTGAATTGACCTGTAAAAATTGAAATTGAATATGATATTTGATATTTTTCTATTCAACTGAAATTTACGCTCATTCAAATTTGATGCCTGCCTTCCAAAAGGGTTAGGACATGACCACTGTGTCACATCACTTTTCCTTTTTACAACACTTAATAATCACCTAAAGACACCAACTGATTGAGTTATGAAAGTGGATTTTTTTGCAATTATATAAATCATCAGCTGTATAACCATACAGGTCCTTCATACTAAACTATTATACATAATAAACTCTGATTACACATCCATGCTGTTGTAATACATGCAGAATATGTCTTACCGTTTTTATGCTGAAACAAGCATGGATCTTGGTAGTCCCTGGCCCACCTAGGCCTAACTATGACTATGCCCCAGTTTGGCTGTTAAGCACTGTAAGACGCATCTTATGTAAGAAAAGTGCTGTAAATACAGACTATTATTACCACTATTACATTTTGTTATTTTGGAGAATTATTTAAAGAGTAATGTCATGAGAGATTGTGTAGCAGTGTGTTACAAGGTGTGATAAGATGCAAATTAGACATACCTGCCCCAGGCCTCCAGTGAGCAATTTGAGCACCTGAATACGCATCCAATTATAGACGTTTTGCTAGAGGACAAATTATTCCAACGTTAGTTTATTAAAACAATCATTGCTGTACCAAATGTCATTGCTTAAGAATCATGGAGCAGACCTGAGTCACAGCACGATGTCAACAGGTATATTAACGCTCAGTCAATTAAAGTGTCAACTTAAATTTATAGCCCCATCTTAAATAATCTGAGCCTGGAGGGGAAAAACACCTTTCTACATATTTACTGTGATGTAATGTCTGTCTACCCACGCTTCTCCAGCTTTTTTCTGTAAGGCGACAGCTATGCTTTCCTGTTGTGACTGTGGGAAAGCTGTTCAGATATAACAGCTTAGACTTAAACTAACCTCTCCCCAAACAAAGGCACCAAATAAATCATGGGCCGTTTGGTGCTCACTGGGTATTGCTCACGTGGGTCAGGAGAATGTTGGAGAAAAGAGGAGATGTGATCTCGGTTCTACCCGAGGGAAAACAGCGGTGGGCGGCGGGTGACAGATGATGAGGCAGGCAGCATTTAGGCGACAGGGTCTGACAGGCCCTATTCTTAGTAAGCAGCCGCTGCCTGCGTACAAGTGTTATTGACTACATTATTCTGTCACTTCACTCATGGATTGATGGCTGATTTGTTCCCTGTTGTTTAGAAGTAGCGGGTCTCTCTCTCTCTCTCTCTCTCTCTCTCTCTCTCTCTCTCTCTCTCTCTCTCTCTCTCTCTCTCTCTCTCTCACTCTCTATCTCACTCTCTTTGTGTTGTTTGAGTGTTTAATGAGCTTTCATAAACAGGTGAAGCGTCACTTGGGAAAAGCCACCTGTTTGATGTACGCTTTAAATCTACTTTTCCCTGTTTGAACCGAATGATCAGCACTGTCCCCTTGGGACTCATGCTCAAGGGGCTTTTTTATCCACACATTTTGCTTCTCTGCAGTCCTCTGGAGTGTTCCAGTCTGGGAGCAAACGAGACAAGTAAAAGGCTGTGCAGTGAAAGCTCTACAGATGGACCAAAAGTTTGCAGATACCTGCTCATCAAGTGTCTCCTCCTGAGACCAAGGCTATTAATAGAGTTAACCCCCCCCCCCTTTTTTTGGTGCAGGAACAGCATCTCAGACGTTACTAGATGTTGGAACATTGTGTCAGGATTTGATTGCATTCAGCCATTGATGTCAGCTACTGATGTTGAGTGATTAGTTCTGATTTTACACACCACTCCCACTCATCAATCATTCAATCCAAAGTCAATCAAGGTATTGAATGATAATAGGTCCAACCAGCTCATCTTTAATAATACCAGCCTATACCAGTACCCCACCTCCACTTTGCTGGCGTCTGACTCGAAGTGGAGCTCTGTCCCGTTACTGATCCAGCCACGGGCCCATCCATCTGGTCTGTCAAGAGTCACTGTCATTTAATCAGTCCATAAAACCTTTGAAAAATCTGTCTTCAGATCTTCTTGGACCAGTCTAGACACTTCAGCTTATGTGTCTTGTTCAGTGGTGGTCGGGTTTCAGCTTTCCTTACCCTGGCCATGTCTCTGAGCGCTGAACATCTTGTAGTTCTTGATACTCCAGCTAGGTTGCAGTTCTGGAATATGACAGAACTGGAAGATAATGGGTTCCTGGGAGCTTCCCGCTTGATTCTTCTCAAATCCTTGGCAGTTAATTTACGTCTTTTTTTTCTCAGCACGTTTCTTGCGACCCTGTTGACTATTTGCAACAAAACGTTTGATGGTTCTGTGATCACGCCCCAATATCTTAGCAATTTCAAGAGTTCTGCATCCCTCTGAGAGACTTTTTTGGCCCATTTTGCCTAAAGAAAAAAGCTGCCTAATAATTATGCACACCTTGATATATAGTGTTGACCTCCTTAGGCCACACCCTCCCTCATTACACAGATACACATCACCTGCTATGCTTAAATTAAGCATTCAAGTTTATCCAGCTTGGAGTTAGAAAATATGCCTAAAAATAATAATATGGTCAAAATACTCACTTGCCTAATAATTGTGCACACAGTGTATTACATATATTATATATGTTATTTGGATTATAGTGCAGATTTTGATACCATTGATCACATAATTCTAATAAACTACCTTGAATATTGGGTACAGTTTTAAAATGGTTTAAATCATATTTAATGCATAGATTTTTTTGGTTTCACTGGGAAATCATTAATTGAAGGCATGTAACATTTCTTGTGAAATGTTCTTCTTCTGTTTCACTGAGTCCCACAGTGTTCAGTTTTAGGGGTGTTGCTTTCCTCTTTGTACATGCTACCTTCAGGTGATGTCATTACAAAACATAAATTATTATAACTATAGCAGATGACACACAATTGTGCATTTCGATCCCTTCCAATGATCAAGACTCTGTAGACAGGCTTACTTGACATGCAGCCAGTGAAGTACCTTTTTATCATTTGAGAAATATTGCTAAAGTTTGGCTTTTCTATCTCAGAATGATGCAGAGAAACTTGTTAATACATGTTATTAAAAGCAGAGTTAATTACTGTAATGCACTTTTTACTGGACGTCCTAAGAAAACAATACTTCTACAACTCGAGTCTACAACTCGTACAAAATTCAGCAAAAGAAAGAGATCATATCACTGGCATTTAGAAAGAGCTGCACTGGCTACCTGTATCGTTCAGGATATATTTTAAAATTCTGTTAATGGGTTTTAAGGCTCTAAATGACCTTAAAGCATCACTTACATCACAGAGTGTCTGTCTGTTCCAGCACATGATCTTAGATCTGCAGATACTGACCTTCTGCAAATACATTCTGTAAAATAGAGAAAATGTGGAGTGTTCAGTTATTATGTCTATAAACTGTGAAACTCAATTTCACCTTTTATTAGACCTTCAAGCTCAAATCAAAAACATTTGAAAATGTATCTCTTTAACTCAGCATTCAATTAAAATTCCACATCTCTTTGGTATTTCTTTAAAAATGGGTTAACTCATTTTATAACAGCAGTTAATAGCAGTTGTTATTTCAGGTTTAGATACTCAACCTGTAAGTAATCCTTGTGCATGTAAAAGTGTGACGTTTATGACAAGTAGACAAAATTGGGATACCTGAGAAAAATTCGCCAAAGAATGAAAAAATAAATATGGAAGTAAACCATTCATATTGGTGTACAAAGCACTAGGGTTAGATCCAGTGAATGAGAGACTGACGAAATCCGCTCACTGCAGATGCATTTGAGATGCATGAAAATGCCAGGTGTGAACGGCTGCGCAGCTCACTTTCCACTATTGACCAGGTCACTCAAGATGAATGTTAATACCAAGTGCTGTGAGACAGACCCCTGGATCCAGAATGCTGAGAAGGTTAGCTATAACTTAAATTTTACATGGTTTAGAAAATATGTGATGTCCTTAGTTAACATTTAATGTTACAGTATGTCAGCTAGCAAGATGCTGCCCCCCCCCAAAGCTCATGCTTAGGGCCCCCAGAAGGCTAGATCCAGTCCTGCACATGTGGCTTAATCAGGAAGTCTTGTAACTCTAGCTGACACGTGACAATTGTTCTGATGACCTCATGTGCGGCTCCAGAGCATCCCATTCTATTGGTCAGTGCT
This sequence comes from Pygocentrus nattereri, assembly GCF_015220715.1. Taxonomy (NCBI): domain Eukaryota; kingdom Metazoa; phylum Chordata; class Actinopteri; order Characiformes; family Serrasalmidae; genus Pygocentrus; species Pygocentrus nattereri. Next base: position 28,536,623 of record NC_051215.1, on the reverse strand, counting down.
TTTCTTTTGGAGGTTATACAGGCTGCAATTGATCACCTGTGTCATCAGTGGGTACACCTTAAAGTAGCTGAATTCACTAATTAGAAAGGCTGTCTGGATACTGCATAGAACATATAGCGCAGCAACAGAATAACCCAAAAGCATGCGTTCTCTGACCCCTGTCCAAATAATGAGCACCTGGTTTTCAGGTCTAAAATTACTGTTCCTCTCGTAATAAAGAACTGCTGGTAAACACGTGTCTGAACTTGGATACAATTAGCAATGAAAGCCATTGTAAATGGTCATCATTCACTCCCATCTGCCATTAATGGCAGGGTGGTTGTTGTCAGCTTCCTATCCCTCAAACAAATAGATAAAGCCCAGAGCCGAGCTCCATTCATCCACAGGTCATCCTTTTATCACCCCGCTGTAAATGAACGTCTGCGCACTCACCTCCACGAATTTTAATATAGTCTCTATGGCAGGTTGCTCCACCAGCATGTGGAGGCATCATGCTAATTAGCTGAGGCAGGCAGATAAGCCAGACAATGCAGTGGTGCTGCATGCCAGCCACCTGTTTCTGAGTACATCTGCATTATAAAAGCATGCATAGCCTTATTCCTGCGGTACAGCACACGTACAAACCTTATTTAAGTCCTAACCACATGTGTACGGATTGATTTGGGCGTTTTGACCATTAAAGAAACATCCCTGCAGGCATATTTCATCAATGCTCTAATTCAGTTATCGTTTTTATCTCTAATCAGCAGAAATATATGAACAATCCAAATGTTTGGAGAGTAATATTCCCTGAGAAGCCCTCCAGTTATGTCATGCAAGATGCCGTAAACAAACTGCTTAACACACAACATAAATCAAGCTGAGAGACTATAATAGGTGCTTGAGTTTCTTAAAAGCTCTTTTGAGAATGCTCCTTTAACCTTGAAAATGAAGCCCCCATGATGGCTTGGCTTGGATCTAGAACAAATCTTGAGTATAAAATCTTTACGTTATAGGTTCTTTAGATTTTAAAATGGTTTCTTCGCACCTGCACATCTCATTACAAATATGGCTCTCCAGGCTCTTGCAAGCTCGCTAGTGGGTGAGACGCTATCATTTGCAACTGATAGAATTAGTACATTTACAATTCCAAATGGTAAAAAAGTGCAACGCCATATAAACATGCATAGACATGTTCTACAGAGGTGGGGGTCTGCAGGCCAGACCCAGCGCAGTTTGGTGATTTCTCAGCTCTAAACTACCTACATAACCTTGTAATTAACTGCAGAGTTGAATCAGGTGCTCTGAGCATGAAAATCACCAAGCTTTGCTGGTCTTCATGCCTGTTCTGCATAGTAAACTGTACCTACATGCAAAATGTAAACTCATGTATTCTATCACTAATTCAAAGTGGGGATGCTGCTGTTGTGGCTATTGGATACAGTCTGATTCATATAACCATGCATCGGATATATCTGATATGTCTGATGTATCTGATACACGGTTGAATCCATCCCAGTACATGTATAATTGTGACTATGTTCTCTGTCTGCTGTGAAATGTTAAATTATTTCAGAGGACTCCGGGGCAGTGGAAATATATTTTGTGGAGTGATGAGTCATGATCTGTCAGTCTGATGGATGAGTCTGAGTTTGGCAAATGCAAGGAAAATGTTACTTCCCTGACTGCATTGTGCCAGCAGTAAAGTTTGGTGGAGGAGGGATAATGATATTGGGATGTTTTCAGGGGTTGGCCTAGAAACCTTAGCTTCAGGGAAAACTTAATGTTTCAGCAGATCAAGACATTTTGGACAATTCTATGCTTCCAACTTTGTGGGAACAATTTGAGGAAGGCCCTTTTCTGTTCCAGCATGACTGTGAGTCTCAGGTGAGTTTGGTGTGGTAGAAATTAACCGGCCCTCACAGAACTCAGACCTCAACCCAATCAAACACCTTTGGGATGGAATAGAACAGAGAATATGAGCCAATTAATAGGCAGAACAGACACACTCAAAAATCTTGTAGAAAGCTGAGAGAAGAAAAAAGAGGAAGCTGTTATAGCTGCAAAAGGGGGACCAACTCCATATATTATAACTCCATATAGAACCGAATTTCATAAAAGCTCCTGTAGGTGTAATGTGTAGGTGCATAGTACTTCCATCCAGTGTATATGTCCATATATAACTAATGTAAGATGGATATAAGAGAAACAATTCAATGTATGCTAACATGTTATATATCTGTAATCCATATATTCTTAACCATATTCTTGACTGTTCAGGTGACTGTTATTGGGGTTAGAATGTCCCCAACAGGACCATCAGTCTATACAGGCCATTCACACCTGTCCCCCTTTGACAAGGACGCACCTGCTCCTGGTCCATACTGACAGTGTGCATCCATGGACAGCCATCCACAAATAGCCACCTCACTCCCAACGGCTCTCCAGCTCATGGATTTATGAACGAAGTAAGGTCATCTCCAATATCAGTGAAACAATGGCGTAACCTTGGATAACAATCACTTGTCAAGCCACTCACACTGAATGCCATGTATATTTGTTCTCTGATGCAGGGTCGTCTCTGTTCGATTGGAAGCCAGCAGGAAGAGAAAAGGCAATTAAAGGGAAGATCTGACAGGTCGTTAGAGAGGGCTCCATTGAGCCCTACACAAAGCACACTTTAGTTAAGCGCAGTGGTTTTGAAAATGTCACAGTAGACAAATATAACAGTTTATAATATGCAATAATGCATGCAATTGTACACAAATGTAACCACAGAGAATTTTTATTGTCTTGCACATGGTTTCAGTGTAAACACGTCAATCATCTAGCTTCTAAACACTAAACCATAAAGTAGACCAGAAGCAAAAAAAAAAAGTTTCAGAAATGAAAAGTCGTTACAGAGTGGTTAATTTATGATCGGCCAGCCCTGCTAGCTTCCTGATGGATTCCTGCGCTAGATTTTAGGATTAGTGCAGTGCAGTCCAATGTTCCAGCATTAAACTCAAGATGTGCATTCCTGTCGGCCCCAAGCTCCCACTGCTGCGGAGCTGAGGAGCTGACCTCTCCTCCCCCTGACCTCCAGGCTCAGGCCTGCGGCCTGCGTCGCTGCATGACGACCACATAATGGCAGCCAGACCAGTTCCAGTGCACAGGGGCCTCTGCCACAAGCCCACACCCCAGCATTCTGCTCGCTCCTCAGGGCTCTGCAGGCCAGCCAGGCCGCTGACTGAGCCCTTGAGCAGCTGTACAGTCCCACCCTGAGCCTTCCTCCTCCTCCTGCTGCTGGAACATTCTGTGCAGATGTTGGCTTGTAGTAAAGACACAACATAAGCTTCGTAAGGCAGTTTAATGTGGGGTTTTGCAGTTTTGTGCTAGTTTAAGCTACCACTCTTCTTCCAGAGGGGTTTTGAAAATGTCACAGGGAGAACAATTTGTGTAAATTATGGAACATTGGACAAAAAAGAGGGGAAAAGTCATGTATCACCTCAAAAGATGATTTAGAAACAAGTTTCAAATGTCCATGTTTAATCCAGAAGAGCCAAAAAATGTTCAGTTGTTTATTTCTTTCATTTTTGATGGAGTTTTGACATTTATGTCCCAATCTGATGGTTTAACGCTACTAATTATTTTTCACCACTGCTAAAAAACTTAATCCTGACTTGTGCTGGATAATTTCATGATTTAATATGCGACTGTTATGTTGTTTGACTGCTGTTAATGAACTAAATTGCTTTAAAAGGGTGGCTAGCATGTAGCTTAGACAGAACCCCGCTGAAAAATGACCTTTAGAATCATTCTGATTAAAACCAATGGTTTTGCTTTCTATAATTTTTTCAGCAGGACAAACACACTAGCAAACACGGTATCTAAGCAAGGTGTATTTGCAGCTAATCTATCTGAAGTGTTAGGAAGTTATAGATCACAACAACCTCAGCTGGATTAGCTGTTATGCTAGCTAACTAGCATTGCTTGCTATACACTGCTGAAAAAAAACAGCATGTCTAAGCTGGTCTATGTTGGTTTATGAAGGTGTAGTGCAGGTCAGAATCCTATAGGAGCGCTAACAGAAATTAACATTATCATAGACGTGATTCTTCCTCATTTTTGATAGAGTTTTGCCATTTATGACCCAAACTGAAGGCCTAGCTCTAATAGTCTTGGTTCGCTATTGCTAACAACACTGCGAAATGGAACGTCATACTGCACGCAAAGAAATACTGCACATATCAGCGATGACCAAGATGTTAACAGTCTTTGCGTGCTTTTTCGATAAAAAGAGAATAAATATTGAGGTTAGAGCAAGAAAATGCCTTAGGGGGGAAAAGGGAACCTGATGTGGACTTCGAGAACTGAACACAGGGTGTGCCCCAGGGGAAATCTGCACAAACATGGTTCTTTCCAGCTCAGTTGATGACCCGTGCTAACAGCAGCAAGAACTCTGACTGGATGTGACCAAGAGAAACTTCCAATATCAAACTGATTCAGAAGTGCTCAGCGGGTTTTGGTTCATTATTCAGTTTATTTCCACCCAAATGAATGAATGTTGCTATAGATAGCCCACAATAGAAAGTTGAAGAGTGTCTGCTCCGTATTATCTGAAGTGCAGCGCCCCATGTCCAACAGGTGAAATTGAGCTCTGGACACTGCTGATATATTGGCCAGGCTGAGGTGAGCTGGGGGAGCGTACATGGACTTGGATGGATCGTGTCTTCCATTCCCTTTGGTCCTGGTTAGCTTCATCTGCCTTGATTGAACGTGAATGCATTGGTGGGAATGCCACATGGGCCGGATTAGGGCGGGAATGTGAGTGTGTTCTCTGCTCTGCTGCACCTGTGCCAACGAGAGGGTGATGATCATGAAGAGGTCTTTCTGCTTCTAGCACTGGATCAGTCCTATATATACTGAGATTACTAATGTATTCACCATATCACCACAATATGGCTTGGCTGGAATATTCCAGAAATCTGTGGTTTTGAATGTAATTCAAAATATTTAGTAACAGAAAACAAAAAACTTGTACAGTGTAAAAATATACTTGCATACATGCATGATTGATGTTATCATTGTTTCTTTCGGAACAGGAAATGAAAAGCTTTAATGTGAAGCCGCTTATTGTAATGCTGTCTTTATTGCCTTTGTCTTGAGGCACTCTTCACATCAGTCATGTTTATGATGTATTGTGCATAATGACGCCAAGACACATTATGCAAGTTGACATGGTAATAAATGTAAGACTTTGAAGTGGGTGAACCCATTAATCTGCATGGATCTATATGTGGACCCACATGTTAAAATCCTCACTTTCACAACTACATAATTTAAATATTAGTTTCATAGTAGTTGCTGAATTATTTATAGTAGTTGCTGGATAGTAAGTTTAAAGGGAAACTCTATAGAGTTTTCAAAATGTCTGGATAATTAAATTATATAAATCATATATGTATAAATCATTCCGTGTGGTTTGGTGTGAAATGCTCGATGCTAGAGAAACATTCTGAGTCAGAATTGTTCCCAGTGGTAGTGATAGGAAGCAGATGTCTGAAATGTTAAATGCTTCGAAAAACTCCATCATAGGAAACTATGACATAAACTTCAGTGATATGAAATTAAATACACTACCTGATGCTTGAGATATTGTTTCACCATAGTTTTAAGATTAATATGTTGGTCTAAAACAAATTTTTTCAAGAAGTGCATGTGAGGTGTTCTAGGATAAGATAAGTACCTGAAGAAAACATATTTTTTCAGACTGACCAACTATTTAACTAATATAAACTTTGCATATATTTTACATATCACTGCTTTCTGAACAAAACCTCAGATCTCCATTTTTGCCGTTTTTCAGTTTTTGACATAATTTGAAAATATCCGTTGCCCTTCACACTGTATGCAAATTTCATGATGAATGACCCAAAAAAGGGCCTAAAGTTACATTTATGGAATTTGGCTGACACTCTTATCCAGATTGACTTACAATTTGATCAACTTACACAGGAAAGAGAAGGTAGTGTTAGGAGTCTTGCCCAAGGATTCTTATTGGTATAGTGTAGGGTGCTTGCCCAGGTGGGGTTTGAACCCCAGTCTACAGCGTAGAAGGCAGAGGTGTTAACCACTATGATATAACCAAATTATTTTGAAAAAGTCTGGTTCCATTGACTTACATGAAAAGTAAAGTGTTTTTTTTTCCTTTTCCTGTAAAGCTGTCATTTTGAAAATACAAGGTTTTGTTCTGACATAATGTATAGATATGCTTAGTAAATAAAATGTCTATACCCCTGGTTCCCATCATTACCGCGGTAAAGAAATATAAGTCAGTACATTTCTCTAATATGGCACATTTCACATCAAACCACTGTGACTGGCTTTCTCAACTATTAAGGTATATGGTAATTATACAAAATTCAATTGCATTTTAAAAGGGTTAATTCTAAATGCCGTTGGTCAGTACAGTAGTGGCTGTAGTTCTGTGAGCTAGGGCCTCTTCTGCTTCACCGGCAACGGACGTTCACTCGAAGGCACATGAATAGAGCAATGCAAACAAAAGAGAGCTGCTTCAACCCTCTGCTCTCATATCTGTCCCAGTTCAGGCCTGGCTGTATATATATATATATATATATATATATATATATATTGTAGGAGCAGGTCAGGGATCATACATCATTACTGCTACCAGAGGCATAGCAAATGGCCATGACTGTGCTGGGCATGTTTTTCTGCACACCTTACAGTGAAGGTGTTTGACTAATAAACTAAAAATATGTCGACATTAAATAGATTAATTGTGTTGTCTTTAATTACAATTTTTATTCAGGTGCCTAAAACTTTTACACAGTACTGTATCTAATATTTCTTCATTTTTTACAGCTTCATACTAATTAGTTGAAATCTGTGTGTTAAGTGTTGAGAGTTTTGACATCTTAATATAATCAATGCATGTATCTGCAACATTTATTGTATTTTCTTTTTTTTTTACTAAAAACAATGATTCCAAACGCACTGTAGGTCTCAAGCAGTACAGCAGGATGCATTGTGGGTAGCTGTGTGTCCCACCACTGAGCCGGTTTCTCTGTGCTGTGGTGGAGGGGAGGAGCTGTGGTGATATGTGTCAGGGTCTTTGAGAGGGGCCGATGCGGTGATGTCTCCGCTCTGGAAATACGCTAATTGTCTTTGTGTCCCGGTTCTCCGCTCCAGTCCCACTGCAGGTTACAATAGTGCCCAGTGTGACTGTCCAAGAACAATAGCTCTCTGTGTCTGCGCTGGACCAGCAGAGTCACTGTCCACTCTGACTGTACACGTACTCTCTGAAGTGTTCACTGATACGGAGAGGCACACAGAAATATATCATCACTGTCATAACAAAACCTCGGAAGGAAAAACATTCTTTAGTGTAAATTTAAGTGCGAAAGTTTGGCCCCTCTGGTCTGTCTGAACACATTTATTGGAAGTCTTCTATCTTAAAAATGCAGCTATTTTCTGTGCAGCATTTTCACTGTTCTAATCACTTGAGCACATTTTTACTGGTGTCAACATTACATTGTGTAATAATACCATCACTAAACAATGTGCAGTATTTTTTTATGCAATGTGCAATATTTTTAAAATATGTATATATTTTTTCCCTATACATATGTTTTATGTCTGTGCAAGCTGTCTTGTATGTCTATGTGCATTTGCCTTTGTGTTATATTTATCGCTGCTGTCAGAAGAAAGTTTTCAGTTTTTGATATAATTTGAAAACACCTGTTGCTCTTTACGTTTTGCGTAAATTCCATGATGAATTGACTAAAACAAACAGCCCAAAATTACTTGTAAAAAGTCCAATTTGGAGATATGAGGTTTTCTTACAACAACAGCGATATGTTATATTTTGCACATCAGAGTTGGAGAAACACAGTTTTGTTCGGCTGTGCATCCCTTGTTGTATAGTCTGAATAACAAAGTTCAATTTGACTTTGACTTTGTTAATTTGCTGAATTTAGCATATTGGAACAATTAACATAAAATATGGCCCATGTAAAAGATATGGCACACTTTGTAATATGCTAAACTAAAAATTTGCAAAAAAACAAAAACAAAAAAAGGCTAATTTTAAGTGTGTTCTATGTAGAGGGTTTGTTAAACTATTTTCACTGAGAAAAGCAAAGTTTGCAAACTTATGCCAATGACCAGATTTTTTTCTATTCCCTTTATATTTATAAATAATATATAATACATGCGTTCTGGGCACTGATGGCACTGATTTGTATTTCATGTTGATTTGCATGTTTATGTCTGTATGCAGGTATGTATTTATTTTTATAGTTATAAAAATTAAATTTGTTAAACTCATCAAAAATAGAAATTGTGCACTAAAATTTGCAGGATAAAAGCTATATTTAAAGGTATTGTCTGTAGGAGATGAGTAGTTAATGCATGCAATTTGACCAGGGGTGTTCAAAATTTTGATTATGGCTGTATGATATTGATCTATCAATCATAAAAATGTTTAAACATTATGAAGCTGACAACTGGCATTTCCAAATGTTATACTTATACACTATATTGCCAAAAGCATTTGGTCGTCTGCTTTCACCTGCTTTCACCCACATATGAACTTGAGTGACATCCCATTCTTAAACCATAAGGTTTAATATGGCCCACACTTTGCAGCTATAACAGCTTCAACTCTTCTGGGAATGCTTTCCACAAGGTTTAGGAGTGTGTTTATGTGAGTTTTTGACCATTCTTCCTGAAGGACATTTATGAGGTCAGACACTGATGTTGGACGAGAAGGCCTGGCTCGCAGTCTGCGCTCTAATTCATCCCAAATGTGTTGTATCAGGTTGAGGTCAGGATTCTGTGCAGGCCAGTCAAGTTCTTCCACACCAAACTGGCTCATCCATGTCTTTATGGACCTTGCTATGTGCACTGGTGTGCAGTCATGTTGAAACAGGAAGAGGCCATCCCCAACCTGCTCACAAAATTGTGAGCATGAAATTGTCCAGAATCTCTTGGTGCTGAAGCATTAAGAGTTCCTTTCACTGGAACTAAGGGGCCGAGCCGAACTCCTGAAAAACAACCCCACAACATAATCCCCCCTCCACCAAACTTTACACTTGGCACAATGCAGTCAGACCAGTTCCGTTCTCCTGGCAACCGCCAAACCAAGACTCATCCATCGGTTTGCCAGAGAATTCATTCGTCATTCCAGAGAACACATCTCCACTTCTCTAGAGACCAATGGCGGCACTTTACACCACTGCATTCAACACTTTGCATTGCACTTGGTGATGTAAGGCTTGGATGCAGCTGCGTAGCCATGGAAACCCATTCCATGAAGCTCTCTATGCTGTTCTTGAGTTAATCTGAAAGTCACATGAAGTTTTGGAGGTCTGTAGCGATTGACTCTACAGAAAGTTGGCGAATTCTGCGCATTATGCGCCTCAGCATCTGCTGTCCCCACTCTGTTATTTTACGTGGCCGACCACTTTGTGGCTGAGTGGCTGTCGTTCCCAATTGCTTCCACTTTCTTATAATACCACTGACAGTTGAAAGTGAAATATTTAGTAGTGAGGAAATTTCACGACTGGACTTATTGCACAGGTGGCATCCTAACACACTTCCAGGCCTGAAATCACTGAGCTCCTGAGAGCGACCCATTCTTTCACTAATGTTTGTAGAAGCAGTCTGCAGGCCTAGGTGCTTGGTTTTATACACCTGTGGCCATGGAAGTGGTATATTTACCAGGGGTGTCCAATCGTATCCAGACAGGGCAGGTGTGACTGCAGATTTTAACTCCAACAAAGCAGGATTTGACCTGATGAAATGTAGATAAGATTTTACACCCCTGTTACATGCATACACATATATTATTGAGTTTTTGTTCTAACAGCTATAAAATGCAGCATTTATGCAAATATACACTCACAAACAATCAATCATTCATTCACATGCATATGCAAGTCCAGGCAATTTTCTGTAATAGTGAATAACCAGTAAACAATAACACTCTGCTATATTTGCATATGCTAAATCAGTACATGAGGCTCTAAAATACTGACATAGATATGTCCTCTCATTTACAACGAGGGAAAAAAAATCAATATCCATTATGGATGTATCAATCAGGTAGAGAGAACCCTCCAGTGTTATGCCGTCTATGGAGGCGAGAGAGGGGTTTTGTAATGTAAATCGTAGTCTGTCTACGTTATTGGCAGCCTGTAATAGCACCATATTGATGCCAATAGATGATATCATCACTCACTTTTCAGCACAGAAGGAGACGAAGAAGAGTCCTCGGTTATTGCAAAGGCAATTTAGTTCAGACTTTGTGTTGAATGGTACCACATTTTCACATACGCTGAACACAGCAATGCTCTGAATTGACTGTCATTTCCACATGAATAAAATATATTACGCCAACACAATTATTGCCACAAGTAAATAAAGCCAGAAGACAAAATTGTGTTGATGTGATATACTTTATTTGTGTTGAAATAAAATATATAAAACAAGATTGAATCAAGTGAATTCAGGGCATAATTTGCAGTTGCAAAAGTTTGTGCACCCCTTGCTCAAATTACATTTTGTTGATTTTCTAAGTGAATGTAAGTGAAAACATCCTCTATAGAGAACACACGTCTGTACATCTTAACACACGATCCCTGTTTCTTAGCTGAATTTACCACATTGAAAGGGGAAAAACTTAAAATGTGCAAAAACCTCCAAAAGTGTGTTCTGTGTAGAAGGTGGGTTAACATTCAATGGTTCACCATTATAGCACTAGGAACCAGACATCTGAAGCATTTAATGGCTCCAAAAGCTACATCCCATTAAGTTATTACACATGAAACGGTTACAAATGCATTGCTTGATACCTGAGACATTGTTTTGTGACAATTTTGTTATAAAGTTTTGGCCTAAAATGCATTTTAGTATGTAACGTTTATTCCAGAATTACCTCTATGTTTCCTGTCAAAACTGCATTCTCAACTGAGATCAAAGAGCACAAGCAAACATCCTTTCTTACTGGCCTATAGCTACAGCCATTCAATGCGGATCACGCCAGCAGCAGCTTTTGTTTATATTTTAATACCTATTAGTCATATTTATGACCTATTTTTGTAAGATGTGGAGGATGTGTGGAAGTGTGTGGAGGACTTTGAAAAAGTTTCCAAAAAAGTTTCCATCAGTTTGACCCAGAATGTACAAAGGACTTGGACCAGGGTATCTGACCAGGCGTATAAAAACTTTTGCCGATGACTGATCCCACACCAAATCTTGTACTTTTGAACAGATTTCTTTCTGCTCTCTTCATATCTGTTCAAATACCTTTCACCCAATGTTCAAGTACTTGCATTGGTGCAAAACAGAATATCATCTGTTGGAACTGCAGTAGCAAACAACAAGAGTTTGATTGGGAAAATCACCTTATTCCATTAAAGAAACTGGAGCTGAATTTGAGTACAGAGCTTTTCACAGAAAGAAAACAGAGGGTCGCTCAGCTCAAGCTAATTTCCTGTGTTCCTTAAAGTCTGGTAGCTACAGGTTATTAAGTTTGAATAGGTGTTTGCACAGATGACATGAATCACTTTGAAACAGAGAGAATGTTTCACCTCATTTCCCCAAAAAATTTTGCTTATTGTGTGTATGGAGTCTAGATCACTGCTGAGATCACAGAGTTCTATTTGTACTACTGCTGTGCTTTTGTTTTCTCTGGCCTTGGCTGTTGTAATGCACAGTATTACCTACGACCACAACAAATGAACTACAGCTTGTTTTCAGCAGCAGCATATTAGCACATATTAGAGAAGGAAACCATATTACCGTGGTTTTAGCATCACTGCTTCTTTAACAACTGACTGTTAAATTTTACTTGTTTTTAAATCTCTTACATCTTAAATCTTTTAAATCTATAAACTGCACTCCAAACTGTTTCTTGAGGTCATCTAATGCAAGCCTTCTCCATATTTCATATTTTAAACATTTGTCAGTCTCCTTCACACACACCTTCTAAGCTGCTTCACCTTCTGGGTTGCAGGGGGTGCTGGAGCCTATCCTAGCAGTCATTGGGCAGAAGGCAGGATACACCCTGGACAGGTTGCCAGTCCGCCACAAGGCAGACACAGTCACTCACACACAGGGCAATTCACCACGTCCAATGTCCAGTTGGCCTGACCGCATGACTTTTGACCATGGGGGGGAAACCTATGCAGACATGGGGAGAACATGCAAACTCCACACAGAAAGGACCCTGGTCACCCAGCCAGGGAATCGAACCCAGGCCCTTCTTGTGAGGTGACAGAGCTACCCACCACATCACCATGCCGCCCCAGGCTCTTTCAATCCCTGTTCTAAAAATATAACTAAAACACGTTCCTTTACCTTAGTGTTTAACTGGCTTTTATGATGTTCCTTATTTTAACCACATACTTTTCACTGTACTTTCACACATTATAAAAATGAATTCAGTAGTGCCTTACTTTGTATTGTGAAAGCCTAAATAAATGAAATAAAACACTGAAAGTATAATACTGTCCAAAAATCTTGCTGCTGCAAAGTTTAACATACTCACTACCCAGGTCCCTACAGTCCATATACAGTAGGTAGGTCAACTTTATTTATATATAAGTGCCAAAACAGCCCATTTTTAATTATTTTTTTCTTTGATATCATAAGAACCAATTGATTTCTACCTACAGGGCTTACGGCAGTTTAGCCCTGCCCATTTATACTGGAGCGTTTCAGCTCAGAGTACTTTATGAATGATGCATAGAACACACAGCCAATCAGAACGAGCTTATTTACATATGTCAATCTTAATGGCTCAGTAACAAAAACAGCCTGTTAACTTTAAAGGTTAAAGAGTGGCTGGAAAATGATAATGTGAAAATAAATATGACAATTTTTGACACATAAAACCATACAAATATTATTAGTGGACTTTATAAACTACAATAAAAATTAAGCATATCTCTTCATATTTTCTTCTGACACCAGCTACATATCAGTCTCAATAGCACAGTAACAAAAACTGTGTGTGTAATTTTAAAGGTTAATGAAAGCTTGAAAAATGGTCAGGTGAAAATAGAGTATGACCATTTTTGATACCTAAAATCATATCAAATATTATTAATCGATTTTATGAACTACAAAAAATGTAGCATATCGCTGTTGTCAGAACAAAACCTCCTAAAAATCTTGAAAATGGTATCTTCACAAAAGAAAGAAAAACCTATTTTACCTTCAATGTAAGTCAATGAACCAGAATTTTTTCCAAGTAATTTTGGGCCATTTCTTTTGGTCTATTCAACATGAAATTTAAACACAATGTAAAGGACAACAGTCGCTTTCAAATAATGTCAAAAACTGAAAAACGATAAAAATGGAGATACAAGATTTTGCTTCGACAGCATATGGGCCCTTTAAGTGCATTGTGATGTAACATGAATTCCTACAAAGATTTGGAGCTGTACTGTTACAGGACTGTGATCTACTGCATAGACTGAGGGGCCTTGACTTTTCCGACACATCACTGAAACTTTGATTCTAATACAGAGATGCCTTGAATAAACATCACTACCTTAAACTCTGACTCTAGATATTCCTGTCTGCTCCTTGTTTTCTTTTTCTCCTTCTTTCAGTTGCACTTTCTGACATATCATCTATTCATAGATGATCTGTTCTCATCTGCTCTCCACTGCTTCTTTCTATTTCCGCCTCTGCTCCCGCTATATCACACTTTCAATCCTCCGTGTCTGCTACTCCACTAACCTCCTTCATTCACTTTCACATTCACCCCCCACCCCTCCGCGTTAGATGTGATGACATGTCCTATGGGGAGAAGCACACCCTCTCGCTGCTCTGTTAATTACTTCTCTATTTATTTAGCCAGGCGGTCCGGGTGGTTGGGTTGGAGGGGGGTTGCTGTCCCCGACTGAGAGGGATTGTCTGACTCCTGTGTTAAATAGCCTGCATTCCGATCCTCTGATGCTGAAACTAACATGAGTTCCCCCTTTTATCTCTGCAGCGCGTCAAATTAGCACTCGGCCCAGTCCTAATACAGAGGGCCCGGTAACAACAAAAAATAGAGGACAGCCTCATCAGAAGCCCCAGCAGGCCTCTGCCCCAGCAAGTTTGCACAAAGCTAGAAACACAGCAGAGTCTCTGATTGGTGAGTACTGTATTTGGTGGAGTTCTACATTCAAAAGAATGAGTTTCCACTGAAACTAACCCCTGGTTTAATTTTGTGGAACATGATTAAATTTAATAAAGCACCCGATGAGATGTTTTGCCCTGGTAATGAGCCTTCGAGCAGAGTCGTGAAAATGATTATTGATATTTTGTAGTTATTTTGCTAATGTGTTCAATCCGTCATGACTGAATGGATTTGATTCATCCTGGTTTACAGGACTACCACTAATTGCACAGATTCTGCATGTTTGTGGAGTCAAAGGCATCGATTTCCAGCCTTTCCTTACCATCTCACCACTACTCATTAAAGTCTAATCTGAATTATGTAGAGACACATTAATGAAACTTTGAAATGTTGGTGAAGGATCATTTTAACTGTGTTAATAAGTAATTAGCATGGTTAATGTGTGATCTGTTTTAATTACTAATGACCTGGTGAGGTAAACATGCAGTATCCATGGTGAGGCTTTCTCGCCACATCTCACACACTGGATCTGGTGTCAACACTGTATGCACTGATTTTATTTTCAGCTCAACCCCACAAACTGTCTCTGATACTCTCTCTGGGCAGGGTGGGCTGGAGGGGGAGAAGAGAATGAGAGAGAGAGTGAAAGAGTGAAAAGTAAAAAACAGAGAAAGAGACAGTGGGAGAGAAAGAGGAAGAGAGTGAAAGTGAAAAATGGGAGAGAAAGAAAGTGATAGGGGAAAGAGAGAGAGAGATTTAGAGAGACAAAGAGAGGGAGGGAAAAACATTGAGAGAAAAAAGGGAGAGAGAGAGAGAGAGATTGAGAGAGAGAGAGAGAGAGAGAGAGAGAGAGAGAATGTGAGACAAAGTGATTGAAAAACGGAGTTTAGAAGAGATTATGGAGGTGAGAGAGAGAAAGAGAGATAAAAGATATGTGACGTACATGTGACATGAACTGAGAGAGAGAGAGAGAGAGAGAGAGAGAAACAGACAGTGAAAAGAAGAAAGAGAAAGAGATGCAGAGGGAGAGAGACTGATCTACAGAGAGATGAGTGGGCAGATAAAGAGAATAGGAGAGAGTGATAGAGCAAGAGGTTTGAAAAGAGGTGGAGAGAGAGACAGAGAGATAGGGGAAGAGAGGGAGAGAAAAAGACAAGAGAGAAAAGGGAGAGAGGAGAGAAATAGACAGAAATAGAAAGAAGAGTTGGAACAGAGGGAGCGAAAGAGAGGAAGAGAGTGAAAGAAAAATTAGGTAGAGAAAGAAAGTGATAGGGAGAGAGGGAGAGAGAAGGTAAAAAGACAGAAAAAGGGAGAAAGGGAGATAGAGAGAGAGAAATACTTTCCTAGAAGAGAGAGAGAGATAGATAGAGAGAAAGAGAGAGAAAGAGAAAGAGAAAGAGAGAATGTGAAACAAAGTGATTGAGCGACAGAGCTTAGAAGAGACTATGGTGATGAGAGAGAGAAAAAAGAGACACAGAGACACAGAGACAGTGAAAAGCAGAAAGACAGAGAAAGAGATAGAGGGAAAGTGAGAGAAGGAGAGAGACAAAGAGAAAAGGAAGCAGAGAGAGAGAGTCTGTGCCTGAGAGAGATGGAGTTAAGAAAGTGAAGAAAAGCAAAGGTGGCAGAGGGGCAGAGAAAGACAATAGGAGAGAGAGTGATAGAGCAGGAGGTTTGAAAAGAGCTGGGGAGAGAGAGAGAGAGAGAGAGAGAGAGAGAGAGAGAGAGAGGCTGCTGAGTGGAGGCAGTCAGGGTTGGGCCTGCGCTTTGCCTGGTTTCGGGATGTGTGTGTGCAGGAATGCATTCATTAGCGTAATTCCTCTGCTCTCACACAAGGCTTCCGTCACTGAGTGAGTGAGCGAGCGAGCGGAGGCCACCGGACTGGAGACTGGAGCGGGGGGGTCTCTCTCAGTAGGAGTCTTGAGGGGTAAATACACCAAAACCACCCCCCCCACACACACACACCACCACCACCCCCGTACCCAGGAGAACGAGGCGCCCTAACACAGGCCTCCTCGTCCAAGCCAATCTGCATGAGAAAGCTCCGAGTGCCACAAAAGGATGAAAAGGTTCTGGGCAGGACCTGGACAATCCCTTCCTGTTCTGGAGGGTCATTTGTTTCCGTGCCGTCAGGGCCTGGGCCACCTTCCCCCTAACCCCACAGGCCCGTTTCACACATTCGTCCCCGCTTTTGTTTTTCCAGCACTTTCTAAAACACAGTTCTGGCTCTTTTTCTTTTTTTCTCGACATTCACGTGAAAGCGAGCAACTGATGGGCCAATATGTGCAATCAAACAGGGGCTGGAGCCTTTTTTTGTCTTTTTTCTTTTTCGCAGCTCCATCTAAATGCCAGTCAGTGGTGGGCATGAGAACCACTTTGCATGACAAAAAGAACTGACAAAACAGTTAAGCCAATTAAAGTATTTATATTAATTCTAATGAAAGGATTTGTGAATGATGTTTACTCTGCAGCGCCATCTGAATTAGCATAGCAGTGCAAATGGTCAATAATAGCAGTGATATATTTTTTCCCCATTATTTATTTATTTACACCATCTGAAAACATTAGCTGCCCATTACACCATCAACATAATGCCCACCAAATCTTACTTAAAAGGACTCTTTTTCTTTATTAAATCTTCCATGTAAGAGAAACAACATTACCCAACAATATCTTATTTCTCAGATGGGCAAAATATCAACGTTAGGTCTCATTGTTCCTGATTTGCATATTAATTGTTTACTTGTACCATATGACATGTATAAAAATAACCCTTCTGTTCCATCAGCCCGAGGATCAGGGACTGTGACAGTGCAGCACCAGCAGGGCATGTTCACAGGGCTTTAGTCTCTATCCGCAGTGTTTAGCACCTCTCTGAGGAAGTACCCCATTGAGATAAAGGCCTTGTTTTTGCTGTGATTCATTCTGATGCACCCTGGCATTTACTCTATCACACTTTGTCTCTCTTTCTCACATTCACACAATATCACGGACATTCCCATGAAACTTGCCAAGAGGGTACAAATGCAGGGCCTGTCAGTGTTAGGCCCCTGCGATCAGAACAGGGTGGTTAGAGGGGTTGAAGGTGCAGCTTGTTCAATAAAGCGATGACTCAAGTGGAAAATTAAAGTAGCCCTTCAATAAACAATTTTTCTCAGAGCCAATTTTCCTCAGAGGTGAGGAAAAAGTATTACAGGGAAATGCCACTTTGTTTTGATTGTGATTGTGGAATAAATTGGCTCATATGACACACCTGAGTTATGTGCTGAGGCTGAGAGCTTGTACAATACAGAAAAGCACTGACCATGCTCTGGAGCTGCTACACATGAGCCTGAGGTCACCATGTCTGTTGCCAAACGTCAACTAGAGTGGTATAAAGCCCCCCTCCCCCCAGCACTGGGCTGTGGAGCAATGGAAGTGTGTTCTCTGGAATGATGGAGCACCATTATAGATGAATGGCTGAGTTGGAGTGATCCAGAACTAATTGTCCACAATCAGAACCTCATTATGCAATCAAATCCTCACAGAAATGTTCCAACAAACCATTCCAGAAGAGTAGAGGCAGCAAAGGAGGACGTAATACCCTTGATTTCAGAGAAACACTGGATCAGCAGGTGTCTGCAAACTTTTGGACACATAGTGTTGTTGAGCATGTTTAATTCATTGAAAATGCCTGGATAAGTAAATGTTATTCCACATTCAGGACGTACAGCTGCACTCAAGAAAGAAAATGTTGAATTTACTTTTAAAATTATACGTTGTGTTTCCACACAACTGTGTTAAGTAGCTTTTAAGATGTTCAATTGAGTTAAATGTACTCAGCGAATTCAAATAAATCAAGTCTAATTAACTGGACTGACAATTTTTATCTATTACTCAAAGATGCCACAAAACGTGGTTATGTTTTACTATTAAAGTAGAAAAAAGAACAGAGTTAATAGGTTTAGGTGTGATTTACATCATTTGTTATTACTGTACTACTAGGCTGTTGTAGAATTATGCTCAGCAATAGAAGTTACATGATAACTTGCATTTACAGTCAACAACAATGTGGCAGTTAAGCTTAGAGGGTGAATAAAGTAAAGTAAATATATGATGCCAAGAGACATTGGGAAAGATATTTCACATGATTGCATTTACCAAACAAACAGTTTTGCAATAAATCTGACAATCGTGGAAACAGTACAATTAGTTCTTTTGTTAAGAGAAAGCTGATTAAGAAAGCCAACAGAGCAATTTCATTTTTGAGTTGTGAGATTAAATGTGCTGTACCTTCACTTATGACTGCCCAGCTCTGCACTCCGTTAACCCCTTAAAATCTCAGGCTTATTACATACTAAGGCTAATTATTCTGTAACTACAGGGATGTCAATGCAAACAGGCTGAGCTGTTCTTGGGTTATAGAAGGATATAATAAAACTCTGTGCCTGCAGATGGGCTCTGGCCATTTAAGGGGTCAAAGCATAATGCTGCCCAACACATATTTGAATACGAACATGGACAAAGTTAATTTAGCAGAATATTAAGTGCAAGCCTTTTCACCCAAGACACAAAAAGAGATGTTATTAGAGATCACTGGTAATTTGCAAGTGCTGCTGAAGTGAATATCTCTGAGGACAGTCCCTTGGTAAATGCTTGTGATATCCATTTGCAACTCAAGGTAACTCATTTTAAAAATCTGTGTGTGTGTGTGTGTGTGTGTGTGTGTGTGTACTGTATGCTTCTTATGCATGTGTGTGTTTGTATTTAACTCTTTCTAAGGACTAAATGTCCCCATGATGAATGAAAACATGACGTTATTGGGACATTTGGCCATTCATCATTATGCTTTTGGTTCTTTGCGTTAAGGCTACTATTGTGTTTGGTGGGGTGGGGTGGGGACAGGGTTAACGCTTTCTGAGGCCTAAATCTCCCCAGGATAAAGAATAACATGAACATTTTAAAACTGTGGGAACACTTGGCTGCCCATTAGAAAAAGATGGAATAGCTCAGCCAGTTTGCATTGAAGTCCTTGCAGTCTTTGTATAAGCCTTAGTATGCAATATGCCTGAGATTTGAAGGGCTTAATAAAAGTAAACAATCCAAAATATTAGCTTTTTAGCTGTTTACAATTAGAGTAGGAAAAATGACTATTTCTGAGGTCCCCAGGACAAATGAAAACAGGAACATTTTGACATTGTGGGGACATCAGGCTTCTTACTTCTTATTTCTGTTAGAAATAAAGGTTCTATGCAGGTACATTTTTCACTCTCCAAGGTACAAACGATGTAAATCAAAAGTACAACAGTGGTTTTTAATGTCTAATTGTGCACCTTAAATAAGTTTAAATAAATAAATGGATAAAACATAAAAAGCACGGACCTTAGACGTTGCTGTCATGTGCTAGCCATGAGGGTCAACTTCTGTGCAGCTTTTATTAGTAAAAATGAAAGACAGGTGCCAGTAATGGAAATACACAAGAAGGAGAGGAATAGAGGAATGTGTGTGTCCACGTCTGTCCATCCGTGTGTGTGTGTGTGTGTGTGTGTGTGTGTGTGTGTGTGTGTGTGTGTGTGTGTGTGTGTGTGTGTGTGGTCACGTGACGCGCTCGAGAGCTCCGGTGAAGCGCTGCTGAGGTTCAGAGGAGCGGCAGCGTCAGAGGGAGAGTGAGCCAGAGAGAGAGAGAGAGTGAGAGTGAGAGAGAGAGAGAGACAGAGAGAGAGAGAGAGCGAGCGAGAGAGAGGAAGGAGGAGACGGACGGACACCTCCACAGTCAGGCACAGGCAGCAGTGAGGAACTCGGGGAGAGGGAGCCACACATACGCCGCCTCCCCAACAACAACAACAGCAACAACAACCGAGCCGAGCGGAGAAGTGAAGGGCCAAATCTCACAGGACAGACAGCGGGTCTGAGCGCGTCACCGCGCCGAAGACTCACTCCGCCTCGCCGGACTCGCCTTGTGGCTGGAGTGAAGGGGGTTCCGACAAACTTGTGGAATTTACCGGGCAGACTGCAGACTGAGACCCGGGCTGCCTCCGACTCCGGCACACTTACCTTATTTTTTCTACGGTTTAATTTAATTTGTGCGTGAACTGCGTTGAGAAGAGCAGTTGCGCGCGCGCTTGTGTGTGTATGTGTGTGTGTGTGTGCGTGTGTGTGTATGTGCGCGTGAGGAGAAACTGCAGCTTTGGCTGCTGACAGTCAGACAGCAGCGTTAGCAGCACCAGCTCTTCTCCTCCTCCTCCTCCTTCGTGCGTTCAGCCAGAGACCCGACACTTGTTTCTCCTCATCGGTTCTCCCAGCATTTCCACTCCCGCGCCTTCGTCTGGCTGTGTTTTTACTGCTCTCCGTCTTAGCATTTGTGCGCTCCGGGGCCTCAGCTGTGATTTTTTGGAATATGGTGGGGGAAATGGAAGCGAAGGAGAAACCGAAGCCTAGCCCAGACTATCTCATGCAGCTCATGAACGACAAGAAACTGATGAGCAGTCTGCCCAACTTCTGTGGCATCTTCAACCACCTCGAACGGCTTCTGGACGAAGGTAAAGAAAGAGGAAAAACACTGTTTTGTTTCTGTCTGGAGGGGCCGTTGAGCTTCGCGGCGGCGTCTGCCTCTCTCTGGGTTTCAGGACACAGTGTGTCTGTCAGGAGACACATTTGTTGCTTGTGTCGTCCGCCAACGCGGCTGGAAGTTATAGCGCCTTTATTCGCCAGCTTTCTTAGTCGAATTCGCCGTTCCACCTTAAGTGGCACAGGCGACGAATGGAAGCGCTGCGCCATTTAAGGTGGAACTGAAAATTCGAATGAGAAGCTGGCGAATAGGAAGCCAACTTCAGCCTCGTGCTCGCGACTAGGTTCATGCGCTCTTGCGCGCGTGTGCGTGCTTGTCTTGCTATCCTTGTGAGGACCTTGTGCCCTCACTGTAATAGGGCAATATGCCAGTTTCGCACATGAGGACGTTTTGCTGGTTCTCACTTTTACCACAAATTTATTTTATTTTATTGGACAAGCTAAAGGAGCAGGAGGATTGCCTTTTGGGTTAGTGTTAAGTTTAGGATTAGGTTTAGTTGTAGGTGCAGTCTAACTTGACAGAAATCAGTGGAAGTCCTCATATGTCATTGCAAGACAAACGTGTGTGTGAGTGCGTGTGTGTGTGTGTGTGTGTGTGTGTGTGTGTGTGTGTGTGTGTGTGTGTGTGTTACAGACAGACGAACCTGTGGCGCAAGATGTCACTGAAAGCGTCTGGAAGGCATAGAAAAAAAGAAAACACCAAGCATGGTTTAAATCATGAGGCAGACACTCTGCGTTACAGCTTAATAGGAATTTGAGAGAGAAAATTAGCTTGGATTAGCCTGGGTGAGGACAGTTTTTGGCAAGTTGTGCTTAATATGACTCCGTCACTAATGTATTACAGCTCAATCACTGTGACAGGAGAATTCCACCAGATTTCCAAAATTTGCGCCAAATGAAGTGGTTAGGATTTGCTTTGATAGGAAATATTTCGTTCTAGAGAAGCTTACTGAGTCAGAATTGTTTGTATCAGTGGTGATAGGAACCAGACGTCTGAAGAGTTTAATGTCTTTAAAGCGGCCTCACAGAAAGCTATTACATAGTCATAAGTTGCTTTTTTCCTTACTTGTTTTTACTATACTTTTGAGAAGCATGTATATAGAAATGTATGTATTTTTGTAATCGATTCTTGGCGGAGAGCTATATGCAGGGAGCTGTAAGATAAAAAAGTACCTAAAGAAACCTTTTTTAAGATTTAGAGCTATTTTGCCATCATAAACATTACAGATGAAACCACTGGTGGTTTTGGATTGTAAATTAAATAGCTATATATGTTCTACGGATATTGTGAACCCTGGTTCCTATCACTAGCAATGTAAAGAAATCAGTGGGTCTGTTAGTTTCTCTACAATGAGCCATTTCACATCAAACCACTCTGAATGACTCTTTACATATCAGTAAAAAAAAAAAAATCAGTGTAATGCTCCTTTAGCTTTTCGAGTGCCATTTAGTCCTCGTCCATCCGACTTGCCAATATGAGCGCTGCTGAAAAAAATGAAACAAAGGCTGAAGATTTTGCTGAGGGATGCACTGATATGGAAATCATGGGTTAATGCAAATATTCACCAATTTGTTATGTACATATCTGCTGATGCTGATAGAAGTAGGACTAAATCCATCTGGATTAGCATTACAGCTACAAATGCAGTAAAAATGATTAAATACAGACATTTTAGTGCAGTAGTCGAACTAGTCTGCTCTTCCAGAAGGCATTAAATAAGTCAAATATCAGTTTGAAGTATTGCTCAAATCTATGCTTCCGTTGGATGCTTTGATTCTTTACAAATATATGATCAATGCCAATATGATCCCAACATTGTTGTGCATCTCTGGTTTTCTTCCTTGTAGGAAGAAATATGGTTATCTATATGTTGTCTATATGGTTATCATTATAGACCATAGTTTCCTGTAGAACACCTTTAGATGCTGTTAGAAAAACTGCATCAGATCCATCTAGGATCAGTCACAGCTCAGCTGTTTAATCATTAGGATCTTTTACATTGTGATAATAACCCATCATGAAAACACGAAACACAACCAGGAACCAACAAATAGCCTTTATGGCAAAAAATCAGTAAAAATTAGTTAATCTTTGTTGCAACATTAGTTCCCTTCTGGTCAAACTTTTGTCTATTTTTAAGTAGACTCCTTTTGAAATAGCTCTTTCCGCTTGTGTCTGCTTGATTGGGCCTGCCTGTTTTTGTGCTGCCCGTAAACACTTTGCTAAGAGCATGAACACAGCTGGCTGGTAGCCTGTCTTAAGACTCTATATGATTTGGAATGATCCATTGATTCTGCCCACAGCTCTAACTGCCCAGGTCTAACTGCATTTCATATTAATCCCCTTTCCAAATGTAGAAATGACTAATCAGAGATGTGGTTAATATGTCTGGAAATGTATAACATTTATGTGCGATAGGTAAATATCTCAGTCCAGTGTGTGTTACTGAGCTTGAGTTGGTGAAATGACTGAAGGAAGGAGTCCGGTGAGCCTCGCTGTGCGGAGAAGTGCGGGCAGATCCGCAGCGCTTTGCGGTTTCTGGAGCACCAGGGGGCTCCTTTCCTTTCTTTATGGGAGCCTTTTCTCCCTTCTCAACTTTACACGGCTCTAAATGGACTTTACACACACACACACACACACACACACACACACACACACACACTCATATATATGTAAGTGTGGCCTTTCTTCTGGCTCTGGCAATAAATGTTTCATAGAAAGTGCCTCAAAGGGGAATAAAATATGTAACAAAATGTAAAAAATTTAAATAAACATGCATGAGGATGATGGCCATAGCTCCAAAATATTATCAGTTAATATCAGTCTCCTTAACAAGAGGCTGTATTTATGCCTATTTATGATCCACCTGTAACAGCTGGATTTTGTAGTCACTGTATTGTCATACTTTTTATAAAGGATAATCTCCAGCTAACAAATGTATATATATATATATATTCTTTTTTCTTATCATTCTGCAGTGATCTTGAAGCCTATTCTTTTTTCCCATCTCAGTGAAAAAGTGAAAAGCTCAGTAATTATAAGAATGAATTTTCTTTCCAACACTAGGTCCCCTGAAAGGTGTGGGCTCAGTGGATAATTAAGTCTGTGTTTTGAGTGATAAGACAGTTTAGCTCAGTTCAACTGAATTCACCATTGTGTCTTTCGCTCAGCAACAGAAAGTGTTTCTCTTGTCCAGCTGGGCTGCAAATGCTGACCATTGCGTAAGGCAGGCCATTTCTGATGCATGCTCACGAGTTGCTTTTCGCTCCCTGAATCATCTTTATCTCATGCAAAAAAAGTGCCTTTTATAGTGTATTGAACATTACTGTGACATGAGGTGGGAACTTCTTCAATAAATTCCTTTCTGCATCTTTTAAAGGGAAATTCTGCTTTTTTTTACATAATTCAAATATGTAGACGTAAACATGGTAATTCAGAGTGGTTTAATGGTTTGTTATAGAGAAGCTTTCTAACTCACATTTTCTGTATAGTGGAGGTGATGGGACCCAGGGGTTAGGATGTGTACAGTGCAGATATTTTAATTATCTTAAGCACCTAGTGAAGCTACACATCTTCTGAGCTTTCATATGTAATAAATATAATGCTAAAAGTAAATATGAAAAGTAATTTTTGGGGTACAATTTTGTCTTACAGTACCCTACATGTGTCCACTTCCACTTCATAACCATTTCATTTAAGATGCTTTGAGGAAGCTTTTAGAGGCATTAAACCAGCATAGCAGCCAAAAACACCTACATAGGAGAAATTATCAGGCCACAAACTACTCAAATACTGAGTATAGTTATAGACCTGCAGCAGAACTTCTCAGAACATCCATCATCTTATCAGCTTACAAACTGTAGAAACTTTTTACGATGCTTTTTTTCTCTTTTTGAGATTTTTGTCTACACCAAAATGCTGAAGCTCTAAAGTGAGAGGCGTGAACAACAGTAAAAGAGTCCTTGTGCTGAACAAACTGAACAGAATGAGATAAAACATGAAAAGGCAATGAGGAATCAAATGTCAAACACTGAAATGGAACTGAGTAAAAGCAGATTTCGCACGGATATACTTGAGTGCAAGTAAAAGTATTATCAGTTGAAAATCCTCAGAAAAGAAATCTGAAGCCTGTCGGCTGTTGTGACAATCACATTTTGCATTGCTATCCTTCAGTGAACGCTACAAGTGAAGGTGCAATAATCTATCCATGGAAATAGAGCTAACCAAGGTACAGCTTTTGTTGAAGTAGCACAGCTCCTGTTGGCTGAGCAGTGTGGAGGTGGAGTACAGTATACTGAAAGGCCCTGGTAATATAGAGATGAAAGTCCAGCTCTTCTGTAGTCATCACACTACAAGTGGATTCATGAGTCAGACTCATATGGGTTTCCTATTTCACAGCTGGTTTAAGGAAAGTTCGAGTGACGTGGTCGTATTGGAGGTCCGCCACACTGTAAAATGAAATCTACCTTCAGTAGCATGGCTGTATATGGTAGTGTGACAACAGTCAGAGAGCTGAAGTTTCCAGAAGGGATGTGTGTGTGTTTGTACAGTACTGTGCAGAAGTTATGGACCGCCCTTTATTTATTTAATTTCCAAAACTTGAATCAAGTATACGGTAGTCATTTTTCAGGATCAGTTAAAAAAAACGTATTACAGTGACACACAAGCCTCAGCAACTAAATATATCACATTTTCAGTATTTAGTGTGTCCATGCTTCACCTTTATTGCAGCTTTCATTCTTTTCAGGAGATTCGCTTTCAGTTATTCAAGGAAGTCTACAGAGATATTTTTGCTACACCTCCAAAGTTCAGTCTTAGAAATCGGTTGCATTTTCTGCTTCTCCTGATCCGAATAATCCCAAACACATTCAGTGAGTTGAGGTGTGGACTCTGGGGAGGTCAGTCCATTGTTCTGTGCAGTTTCTTTTGTTTACTTTTTAGTCTATTTTCTTTTCTTAGTAATAGCTTCTTATCAGCTACACATCCTTTCAGGCTCACAGTGCTGAGTCCACTTCTCACAGTGGAAGGATGGACAGTGTTTCATGTTTTCAGATCTAAAGCAGCTTGATTTTCTCCACTCTCTCAAAGATAAAAGCTTTAAGACAGTTTTGTCTTGCACAGTCTCACATTCTCTGAATCTTTTATAATTTTTTAAATAATTTTTTGAACTTTAGTTTTGGAATCTCCTGTTCTATCACTTAAATCTAATCTCTTCAGACATATCTCCTGAAAAGTAAATAACTAGTGCTTAATGGCTTTTTTTGACTAGAAATTAACCCCTTTAAATATCTGGCTTATTATAAACTAGGCTTAAAACAAGGCTTATTGTGTAATTACTATTTAATTATAAATCTTTGGGCCTGCTAGTCTCCATGCCATTTAAGGGGTTAAATAAATGAAAAGTGGTCTCTGTCAGCAAAATACTGTATATATGTGTTTGCGTTTGTATATTTACAGCAAAAAAAAAAATTGGCCCTGATGTGTTTATACAAGCTCTGTTCCATTTTTAAAACCTGATAGTCTGAAATGGTTGACAGTTGGTTACTGTAGTTAATGTTACCTGGTCTTTGATAATTCCTGTCAAATATATAGTTACATACACTATTCTACATCCAGAAGTTTGTAGACACCTGCTCATCCAACATTTCTTCTGAAATCAAGCATATTAATAGGGAGTTTGTACCTCTTTGCTGCAGTCACAGCCTCTACTCTTCTGGAAAGGTTTTACACTAAACATTGGAACATTGCTATGAGGATTTGATTGCATTCAACCACAAGAGTATTAGTAAGGTCAGGTACTGATGTTAGCTGAGTAGTTCTGGATGGAGCTCCATCACTCCAGAGAATGCAGTTCCACTGTTCCACAGCTCATGGTGACCCTAAGCTCATGTGCTGCTGTTCTAGTACATCCCGTTCCATTGATTAGCACTTTTATATGAGGATTATATAGTCTTTCTGTGGGTAATTGAAAGGCTATGTCAGCAATGAGTGCACTAAAATAAGTGAAGACTGCCAGACTGAGATTATAGAGCCAACACTGAGTGAGTAGTTTGTTCATGTGAGGTGATTGAAACACCAGTTTCACTTCCAGTATCAGGCCTGGACAGAACTGCAACACAGAAGACATAACATTCCACTGCTAATTGTGTGTGTTGGCGCGTGTGTATGAAAGGGAAGAGAAAGTGATAAAGAGTGTGCTACCAAGAAGAAATTGCTCTTTGGATAATGTTTTAAATCTGTGATATTAGCGATTGTGAAGTAAACGATGGTGAAAAGTATTTCACAGTAGCCTAGTTTCATGGCATCAGAAATCCTGGTACATCACCTCGTATAGTACATGCTGTTCTGTTCCTTTTTTGAACTGAAAGTCATCGACTGTTGTACAGTTTTACAAATAGGAGCAGGTTTACCTTTACATATATCACTGCTGTCTGAACATTTTATGATGATTGGACTGAAAGAACAGTCCCAAATGGCTTGGAAAAACATGCTAGTTGAAAGTAAAGTAGGTTTTTTGCCTAACTGCAAAGTTACTATACAAAATTGTTTGTATGTGTACATATATATATATATATATGTGTGTGTGTGTGTGTGTGTGTGTATATATATATATATATATATATATATATATATATATACACACATATATACTGTCTTGTGTCTGTAGTTCTGCCTCTGTTGATGTGGTATCTCCAAAGCAAGGCTAAATCACCAGCTTTTGCACAGCTCAGCATCATTCCACCTTTGTAGGAGGAAGAGAGTGTGAATTATCATCCACAGCTTGTTCCTGCTCGCTACATTGATCATATGTAAGGCTCTGAGTTGGTGCTTTCTGCCAGGGCCTGTTATTATGTATCTGTCATTGTGAACAGCACAAGATGAAAACAGAAAAATGAGTAGCATCTGAAAATCAGTGGCATCATCGATAGCGCAAGTGCGTGATACCTCAGTGTGCAAACTCTGTGTGAGTCTTTTGTGCAATATTCCCTATGTTGTGCTTAGTATTGTAATATCCAGAAACTCTGGTCTGTATATGTGTGGCTTATTACTATGCACTGTTCATACTGTTCCCATTTGAAATATCACAGGACAAGACAGAAGCTGTAGCTCAGCAGCCTATCTCTCTGTCTAAGTCTTGTTTACTGACCCTGCTTCCATGAACAGATTTCATCTAACAAAGTTGAAAGAGCTGTTGTCAGTTTTAGCACTCATTTATGCACAATGTGACCACAGAGGAGCCACTGCTCCTTTCAAGGCTGCCAGAGAAATATGAAGCCGGTGAAATCTGGGATTGGGTGCTTTGTTGAAGTCACAGACGTTCAAACATGCAGCAGTGGTGTCAGTCTCATCACCAGAGAGTCAGACTAGCAATTTTGACAGTCCCAGTATGAAGCCTTTGCAAACAGTACTGGTGTTCTTTATTACACTGAATATTGGGGTTATTAACAGGGGCTGTAAAAATGCATCCGAAGGTATTTCAGTTGCATTTGAAATGCTGTCATTGATTACAGTTGATTATACGGCTTGATTTATTGTGTCTCGTAAAAAAGAAGGGAATATTCATTGTCTGTATTCCACTACTGGGGCGGCATGGTGGCGTGGTGGGTAGTGCTGTCGCTTTACAGCAAGTAAATTCCCCAGCCAGGTGACCAGGGTCCTTTCTGTGTGAAGTTTGCATGTGTCTGCTTGGGTTTCCCTGCGATGGACTGGCGACCTGTCCAGGGTGTATCCTGCCTTCTGCCCGAAGACTGCTGGGATAGGCTCCAGCACCCCCCCGTCACCCTGAGGGAGAAGCGGCTTAGAAAATGGATGGATGGATGCTTGGGTTTCCTCCGGGTACTCCAGTTTCCCCCCACAGTCCAAAGACATGCAGTCAGGTCAATTGGACATGGTAAATTGCCCCTAGGTGTGATTGTGTGAATGAATGTGTCTGTCTGTCTGATGGACAGACCCAGTGACCGCTGGGATAGACTCCAGCACCCCAAGTGACCAAGAAGGAGAAGTGGCTTAGTATTTCACTGCTGTGTAAATAGTTCCTCCAGTCTCATTTGTATATTTAATGTGTTTTAAGTCTTATGATATAAGATGAAAAGAGAAGCAGTGTATGCAAATTTAAAACTATGCCGCCAGTACACCCCTCAGTCTTTTGAGTTTCCATCTTCGGTGCAAGTGATCAAAACCAGCCATCTAGTTGTATCTTGTCAGGCTAAAGCGGGCAGGGACAGGGAGGCGCTTACTATATGCAAGCGCTAGACTTTTTCGCATATAACTTTTTGGGCTGGCAGGGCAGAGATTAAAAGCTCTATCTGAGGCCTGCAATACATTGTACTGTGCAAAAATCGTAGGCACCATAATATATTTTTAAAAACCATTTATCTTGGCAAAAAATGTTTTTGTGTTTGTAAAAACACTATGTACTGTTGGCATAGATGCAAATAAACAGTAACTTTAACAGAAAATTTTAAAAAGCAGTTGATGTTTTGTTTGATAGTTTGAAGAATTCTGGTTCACCTTCATGCCCAAAACCATCACATGGATTTGTTGTATTTTGTAAGTATAACAGTTTCAACAGTCTGTGTCACATCTTCTATAATTAGAGCTCTGTAGTATCAAGATATTTTTAACACAGAAAATAATAAAACTCCAAATCTGAATCTCAGGCATTTAACCTGAAAATATGTGTATCATAATGCCTAAGAGAGGACAACATTTATCACTATTATGATACATTAATTCACACTACATCACAGTACCTGCTTCTGAGTATGTCATAGATATCGATAGTACTTAAATAACAATGATTTCTTACAGATAGAGCATAATTAGCCCTGTTCACATTCATGATACATATTGTGAAGATATCTTGAAGTATTGTGATATTTTTGCTGATTCATAATTACTCCCCTCGTTTCATGGTGAAATTTGAGATTTTATTATGCATTAAATAGTCTATTTGTGCCCATGAGTTTCATCACCATGGATGCAAACCATTAGTAATGCGTGTCCTAGTGTGCAGTCTTTAAATACACGGGTGTTGCTTATTACATACTTATAAATAAAACTGCACAGGCTATTTATAGTCAGTATCAGCTGTCAGTCAGGCAAAAAAAGACATTAATACCTGCCTCTGCGGTCTGGTTTTTGCGGTTTGATGTGAGGTCCATGGCTGGCCCTGGCATGTTAGCTGTGAGCGATGTGTCTGCGCAGTCATGTGGAGCAGACGCAGTGTGTGCAGGCTGATGCACAGTCCACATAAACCCCTGCCCCCCCCCATCCCCTGTTAGTATAGATGAATGCCCTTAATGGGCAATGGGAGCAGTCAGCCATGCTGAGCCGTGCACTACACACCGTAATAAAGGTGATGAATTTAATAAGGGAAGCAGCCGCTGTCGCTGATACAACAGCCTGTAATGCAAAGCTGTACTGCGCCAAGAACAGAGATGCTGTCACAACTGGGAAAGTGTTATAGTAGGAGGCGTGTGTGGGATTCTGAGGGAGTATAATACTGTGGGTTATATATTGAATTAGTTCTTTAATAATAGAGTCATCAAATATTTCTACATAACTGAAATTTCTAAAAGAAATATCTGACATTCACAGTTTCTACTTGAAAGAAAGGCTGTATGTTCAGTACAATCAGCTTGATTAAATTTGGACGTTGATCAAATAAGGACATTTTGCCCTTTTTGGTTGTTCTGCACAGTGAAGATGAATGTTTTTTTTTATTTCATTTTCACAACAGTTAGTCATTGTGTTTATCCTGTGATTTAACATGCAGTTTAAAGTGTATCAATGAATTTACCGCATTGTGATTCCTAACAATACACAGTTTTTTGTGCCAGTGTCCTACCAAAGACAGTGAGTTTGAATCGATACATCCTCAGAAGCCCCATTGAGCACCCTACCACAGGCGTGGTTAACCAAAGAAACAGGGCCACTCCTGCTATTATGGCTACTGTATCACTTCACAGACAGGATAAGCACTCTAGCAGGGGTCGTTAATCGTGCACAGAGGCGCAGATAGGAGGAAAGTTCTGCTGAGGAGTGATAATCTCGCTCAGAGGGATGATTCCAATGACTTTGACTGTTAAAAAGCAAAATACACTTTGCTCTGAGCAACGGCCTTCTTCCTGAAGCTTCCAGGAAAGTCCCCTAGGGACCAAGGAGCCTATATAGATCCTCTAACAATTAGTGTAAGTGGCCACATTCATCACTTAATTGCAGTAATTAATTAATTCAGAGAAGATTCAGCAGGGTCAGAGTCGATTTATCCTGAATTAACTTGGATGCTATCCCTAGTTGAGAAGAAGTTGTCCTTTCTGGAGTGTGCCACTATCCTTCTCACTTTGTGGCATTAGCCAGAGGAAATGAGCTGTGGACTCGTTAAAGAGTTTTAGAGGAGCAGGTGAAGAACAACCTAAGAATTAGGCTGAGGCGAAGTGAAAGGATACTACTGTGTATATTTTGAGGAAACCCTGTTATTTTTTATTCAAAATGCTTCAGAACATTTTCAGAATGTTGTCCATTTGACATTGGAGAACTGATATTGGTGGTAGAGGTGGTCAGTATGCTCTTGCTTCACAATACGCTTTTATGAATGTATTTTTGGTATCATCAGTACTTCAAGAACACAAGAACATTGACCAAATTGCATTAATAAAAATTACTTATAAGACCAATTACAGCCTTTAAAAGTTGTAAACAGCAGCAACCAGTGTGTAGTAACTGCATAACTGCATAGTAACAATTAGCTGATTGGAAAGCTGCCTGTTATGCTATTATCCTCAATGTTAGACTTTTCCTGTTGTTCCTTCTGAACCCCATAAAATCCCAGTTTTATTACATCCGAATTTATTATTCAGTTATTACGTGGTATACAATGCGAACTGGACGAGTTGGTTTTAAATTAAGGAGAGTGTGATAAAAGTCTGAACCCACCACCAGGTCCCAAATCTTTAAGAGGAACTCAACCAATTTTTACAAAATTACTCAATCATTTAATGGTTTAGATCCAAACAAAATCATTCATTCACTCTGAATAAATTTGTTTACATCTAAACTGTTGTATGAGTAATTTTTCAAAATCAGTGGACTTCCCCTTTAAAGGGTTAAATAATAGGGATGCACAGTGAGATCGGAATTATGCTGGCAATGGGCAGATGTTAAGTGTTGCAGATGTTTCAAACCAGTATTTGATGTTTTTACTGGATTTTTAACATGAAACAAATGTCGCATTTTTCTGTAACGTAAATCCAGGTGGATCTAACTATATTTTTTTAAATGTTCGTGTATTGGCAGGTATGTTTATGAAAAATATCAGATATTGGCATTGGCCCACAATTCGTATATTGCTAAATAGTTTAATTTAAAAGAAAATTTGTGCTCATACAAATTGTTATAGCCTTGTTTGAATGAGACACTGCAGTTTTGCTGGTTTATTTTTGTCTGTTCCAACTTGTTCGCACACCATAGAAAAGTGACAAAACTGACATACATATTTCACAGTGTGAAAATGCTTGCAGGTATTTTGATATGGTGCTCAACCTTTTGTGTGTGGTACATCAAAGGAGAATTCCACCAATTTTTTCAAACTTTTGCTAAAATGTAAGTAGAATGAATGATCAGAATGAAATGATCAGTCCTAGAAAAACATACAGTCAGAATTGTTTACAGTGGTGGTGATGGGAACTTGACGTCTGCCTTACAGAAAGTTATTGCCTGAAATGGGTATTTGCTGCGTGATGTTGTTTTGCATTAGTTTTGGGCTATAACATATTTTTTAAATAAATACATATTCACCAGAGTACATGCAGAGTGTTAGAAAAATAGTAGCAAGCAAGCAAAGTTTATTTATACAGTGCTTTTTACAACAGGTGTTACAGCTTTACAGAACAAACAGTATTACAGAAAGAAAATAAAAAGAAAAAATACGGGTTCAAGCCCCCATGAGCAAGCCAGTGGCAACAGTGGCAAGGAAAAACTCCCTAAGGGCAAGAGGAAGAAACCTTGAGAGGAACCAAGAATCAGAAGGCAAACCCATCGTCCTCTGGTCGACACCGGATAGCAAAAATTGGTAGTATAAAGTATTATAGTACAAAGCGGGAAAAACAGGTGGGCAGTGGTTAATTTGATTAGTTTATGAATATGCAGCGGCAACAACAGCATCTGAGGTGAGGATTGCACAGCGTTGTACAGCAAAAAGCTTAATTGTGGTCAAGCTGGTCCAGAAGGCTGGCGAGCAGTGTGCCGATCAAGGCAGAAGAGGCAACAGCATCAGACGCACAAGATGGGCAGCTATTCATCTCGACAAAGAAAGGAAAGAAAAACACACAGATTTAGTTCTGTAATGAGTGACTGATCACACATTACAGTATTAGCAGAGCAACATAGACTCTGGCAGGTCTAGATCTGACAGGGAAGTGCCCAAAGAAAATCTTGTTTTCAGACTTACCTCTATATTACATATAAAACTCATGTAGGTTTAATGGTCACTCTAAGGGAAATAAAAAGGTTACATTTGCATTGTATACTTCCTGACCCCTGGTTCCTATCACCACCACTGTAAAGAAAACCTTGAGTCAGTAAGTTTCTTTACAATGAACCATTCACATCAAAGCACTCTGATAGACTTTGTTTACATCTCAACGATTGAATTATGCAGAAATGTTCCCCTTTAAGTGCTTCACTTTTCTTTCTTGGCAGACACAGAGTCATTTCTGTGTGTGCAGGGAAGTCAGCAGTAGCAGTGCCACATAATCACATAATACAGAACTCAAGACTGGGATGGTTAAACCCAGTAAGCGGAGGAGGAGGGTGAAATAACCGAATCAAGGGTCAGCCATGGTTGATCAGTGACCTGTTACAGAGCCCAGACAACACTGTTTCACTGTGCCTGCCATTATATCACAGATAGTGAAGTTGTATAGGGTGGTTTGACATGGTAGTGTGGCTACGTTACATGAGTGTGGTTGCACTGTGGTAGGCTGCAAGGCGCCGAGGATATTTTCACTTCATCTTACATGAAATCACCCAGGGTGTGTTCCTCATGAGTTAGCCTCTGTCTTTTAAACATGCCCGGATATTCTGAGAAACAGTAAGTTATGCTTTTTTAACCATCAAAGTAAGCAAACTGAGCCTCTATACTATTGATGTATGAGGTTGTCCTGGAGTCATAGCTCGCAGGGCTGGTTTTCTTAGCCTCCTTTAAGACTATCACTCCCAATTACAGGATAACCTAAGAGGTGAAAACAGA
This sequence comes from Pygocentrus nattereri, assembly GCF_015220715.1. Classification (NCBI taxonomy): domain Eukaryota; kingdom Metazoa; phylum Chordata; class Actinopteri; order Characiformes; family Serrasalmidae; genus Pygocentrus; species Pygocentrus nattereri. The sequence continues at coordinate 28,502,705 of NC_051215.1, read as the reverse complement.
CAAATAAGCCAACACTCATCTCCCAGGACTACTGTAAATGAGTGATAGCGTAGAGGTCATGAGGTCACGGTGTCACAAAACCATGTGCCCTGCTTATCTCCTCGCATAAGACAATAGTTCATTTGAAGGGGAAATCAATCACAATTTCTTCCCTCCCTTCCCCATTTCCTCTTCTATTAGCCGCTCTATATATTATTGCAGATTATTATGGCCGGCTTCCTGCGATGCCATCGTTATTAGTGAATACATCAATGTCGGGCTTTATAATGCATTCACATCCCTCATTTTAAAAGCACTCTGTGTAATTGAAACAGTTTCTCACAGACTGCTGACTAAGTCTTTGGGTCTGCCTCTGTGGCAGAGCGGACCAGCTTTAGAGAGAGGTGGAGAGGCAGAGGGGAATGTGAATGCAGTCTACTTCAACAGACACAGCCCTATTGATTTAAAGGTAAGAGAGGCGAAAGAAAAGGCAGCGACCGAGCACATTTATATCAGTCGCTTTTGCTCTCCTGTCGGTCTCCATCCTCGTCTTTCCCTCCTTAAAAGGAAAGCTGCTCTTTGAATGATTCCCATTTCAAAGGCTTCTGTTCAAGATAATTTAGGCCTGACGGATCTGTCCTCAAGAGATGTCACTCACTGTTAGTTTAAATACCTCCGCTTTTTTGCAGAAACAGATTTAGGCCAGTTCTTAACCATATTAGTCTATAAATGGTGATTCACTATAAATGAGCGTCAGCTTAATCCGCTGCCTTCAGTGAGCTCTGATACAGTAGTGGGCGATAAACCAATTCAGGTATACCAGTTGAAATTCTTTCTAAGGGATGAGTTTGGCATCACCATTACACCAGTATGCCACGAATAAATGCAGATAACACAACATGCATACAATAGAACATTCGCTAATTCCCTCACCTCCCGTGTAGTGAGTTGCACTCTGAGGCGAGCTCAGTTTTGTTGTTGAAGAATGTAATGACGGGAGGAAAAGAGAGTAGAAGGAAAAGCCCATCTCCTGGTGTAAGCGGTCTTAAAGGGTATCTTAATGTGCATTGATAAGGCTGTGTCTGAAAGTGCTGAGAGGATTTTGCCTGAGCCTCCTCTTAAATAGACAGTGATCTGACATGAGCGATAGTTTTTTGTTGGCTGTGCTTTGAGTTTTCATTGGGTCTTACTTATATTTATTTTACTTACTTATTTTATTTTAGTTTTATTAACTTATTTATATAGCTACTCATTTTAGGGATAATAATGCTATTTAATCAAGAATAATAAAGAACTCAGAAAACAAATTGAGCTACAGTGATCCCTCGTTTTTCACGGGTGGTCTTGGAACGAAGCAGGAAAGTAGAGGAAAGATATTTTTTAATGTATTTAATGAGTATTTGGACTTTTAAAACCCTTCCTGTACTGTTAACAACCCACCCTTTGCATTAAACAGTCATTCTATAATGTTTTTCAGCTGGAACTACATGTGATGTCCTACCAGTTTCTTTAATAGAGTAATTCCTAATCATCTCAGCAATCGTCATCATTTTTCGTTTGCGTTTAGCCTCAGTACCAGCCTTGGATGAAGAAGCATGCTTGGAAGCCATTGCAGAGCCAACGCAAAAACACACTGCACAAAGTAAAGATCAACTGAATACGACCATGCTGTAAGCAATCTTCCGATGAAGTGGTCGCGAGAGACTTGGAGAGAGAGAGAGAGATTACAAGGAGTTGCTGGGTATGTGAGCATCTTTCAAAATACCAATCACAGGCCAGAATACAAAATGGGAGTCTGTGATTCGTCATCTCTAACTTTTGCACCAATAAGCCCCCTTGAAAAAACCTGCGAAGTAGCGAATCCGTGAAAGATGAACCGCGAAGTAGCGAGGGATTACTGTACATCAAATGGGGAAAAAAGTAAACAAAATGCAGTTATGCTACAGTAAATGGGTTACACTGGCATAGAGGTTTTTGTGCCCATTGCCTACAGCGCCCCTCACTTAGCCAGCTGGAACGGCAGTGCTGTGGTCTCGGGCTACAGGCTCTACAGCTTCTTAGCTAATACTGATAAGTTGAAATGGCTTGTAAAATGTTCCAAACTCCAGCACTGTCTGATGATCATAGATGAAGTGTTTTATCTTGACATCTGCCTGTTTGGACCGTTCTACGAAATAGGTTTGAAGTCAGATCTAAAAAAAGCATTTTGGACTTTTAACTGACTTTAGAATCAAGTCACTTTGCTATTAGTGACTGTGTACCTAATTAGCTTATTTTATTAGAAGATTGATCATTCCATTTTGTCACTACCAAAATCATCATTACACTACCGAAACTTTACCAAATGTTTCAGTAATGGTGACAGTTTTAGCTAAGCATAACTCAAAAACCCAGAACATGGCTAGTAAACAGAGCTTTGAGCAATTGTATACACATAAAAACATAGTTTTTCATTAAAACTCAAAAATGTTTAATTTGTTGCAGAAACATGTTACAACTTCAGTGTTACAATGTTTCAACTTCACTTTTAAAGAAATCAAAACGATCGTTCAAATCGGGTGATTTTTAATATATTTAGGTATAGATTAGATTACCATTTATACTATATAATGAACTATACATAAAATAGAACATTTTGGCCATACTGCCCACTCTTAGTGTAATATTTGCTGTGAATATTAGCACAAACATTTAATGCTGAAGAAAGACCGGAGCTTCCAGAGAATCTTACCTACCTTTGTGTCCAACAACTATGTCAGCATGTTAGTCCTTCCATGAGCTCGGCTGCTCTTTGTCTGCGGGCCGTTTTTCTTCCTGCTCCAGATACTAAGTTAACGCTTGGGCAGATTGGAGGATTGTTGCTGCTTGAGAAAGAAAAAGAGATTGATGTGTTTACCTTCGTCAGCAGCGCAAAGTTCAAGGTGCGGGGAGAGACATTTAATTAGATCTCCCCTCTTCTAAATGATTTTCAAATTTTCCGGGCCTGGACCCAGGCGGCCGCCTTTTAAAGGACACTCTGAGGTACCACCTAATGTGCCATCCATTAGACTCTGCTTAATACAGATAAAAAGCCATCCAGCCATCCCTGAGTAATGATCGATTCTTTGCCTCTTTACTATGATTTAGCTCATACCCTTTACAAGCCAAATGTGCATTTTAATCCTTTGTTAAAGGCTAATGGCTCCATCAGGTTTTTACAGAGTGTCACTCTCCAGCCAAAAGTGTCCTCATTAATAGCTTTGCGAAACTTAAGCCATAATTGCTCTTGATTAGTCAGATCCATGCTAGCTCATGAAGAGAGCGTGCTCTTGGTTGCACCGTTGCATGTTTTTCAAGCCTCTTTAAGCATTTTAAAGGTACATGCTGACTTAGGATGCTGTAGTGACGGTTCAGACAGTGCTGACAAGTCCGTCAATCATTTTGCAAGCGTAAATGTGACCTTCCATCCTGTGAAAGCATGTGATGTACACAGCTGCTCATTCTGCAGCATTAAGCTCTTAACTCCTCACTGCCTTGTCTCGTGACAGTGCAATGCAATTAAGCCGTGGCGAATGCGAGAATCCAGAGCAGAGGGGGAATTTGCATGGCTCTGTTTGCCAAGCTTCATTTGCTCATAGAAATATTCAGAGTGTCCACATATCATCTGATCCCTCTGGTTGTGGTCACTCACTGCTGTCTGTAGATTCATCATCTGACCTGTTTCAGTGCTGTCTTGTCACGGCATCTAAAGTCTATAAGTTAATTTTGTCGAATTACTATTTAAATGTAATCATGTGATTACGTAATTAAATAGTAATGTAATTCATTACATTTACATTCCATTTACATTCAGTATCAGCAGGTTGACTGCACTTCTGACTTTCTAGCTTGTTTAATGAAATGAAAACATAGCAACAATGTAAAAGATAATTTTTTTCCCCATAAAACTAATTAAAACAAATTAACAAAACAGTCAACATACCTGATTAGTCGAATGGTCATTTAAACAGTATACTCCAATCAGGGCTGCACTTTAGCTCAGTAATTGGATTTTTCAGATTACTGTGAAAACAGACGGTACACAAAATTACAAGCAGTCTTTAACAAAGCTCCTGTGAGATGACAAGATAATACATGCTTGACGAAATGAAGAGTTTAAAAATACTTTATCTTCTAGATGATGTTTGTTCATAAGTTTTATGATATGTTTACACCATGTCTTCTGTAAGTGTTTTGGCCAGTTGCAGAAATCCAGTTATTGCCTGATTCATGTAGACTCTTGAGTTTTCCCTTGATTACTCAAGTGCATGTAAATTACAAGATTACTGATCAAATCTGATTTTCTGCAGTTATCGGATTACTAAGTGCATGCAAAAGCTCTCAGTGATTGTAAAGATATACAACTTGATGATCTTTAATCATAGTCACATTAGATAAAAATACTAACCCCTTACTTCAGACAGAGTGAAATGCTGGAAAAATAAAATTTTCTACTTTCTCAGGACTGTGTGGATGTTTCAACTGATCAGTTGTTTGAAGCCTGACCAGCTGATTAAAGAATTGGAACCAGTTGTGCTCCTGCTTGTCCAAACCTGCAGCTACACCAGCTATTTTGCAGATGCAAAATGCAATCAGCTTTCTTTAGCCTTTTAAGCTTTTATTTTCTAGCAAAAATTGGATGTTGATTCTGTGTGAAATACTGAATTACAGAAACCTGACAGCCTGTAAATTTGAGAAAATTGCATGACCATGTGAGGCCTGCAGTGGACATTAGATCAGTTAGACAGGAAAAAACTGCTTCTCTGACCGGTTTGCAGTTGTCCGTTTCCCAGCTTCCCATTTTCTGAAGTAGCATGTCATCATGACTTTGTCACTGTTGAAAACTTCTCATCTCATTCGCTCTCCCTCTATTTTGTACCTGTCTCTCAGTGAATCGCTGCCTCTTGCTGATGTCCTGAGCCTCTATTTGTGCTGTGCTCGTGTGTCTTAAGCCGAGCTGTGTACAGAGGGCCCTTCAGCATAAGCTGGAGGCGTTTTGACTTGTGTGTTCGGGTGACAGAGTAGCCCATATGCTGGCCTCTGTGTGCAGACCAGCACAATGCCTCTCCTGGCACATATTAGAGCCTCACCACAGAGAATCATCATTTCTTTTGTGTCAGCACCTCCTGAGGCAGCAAGTGTTGAGAGGAAGCTAAACACAAGCTTACACATGCACATACGCGCGCACACACACACGCATGCACGCACGCACACACACACACACACATCCATGCAAACACACATATGCATTCACACTAAATGTGCCAAAGCAGCATGTGCAAATACTGGAGTTGCTTTAAGGCCTGTGGCTGTCTTTCTCTTTCTGATGGGATAAGCCCCTTCCCCTTACTGTACTTAGCAAGCATCCAGGACATTAGAGCAGAGGGAAGATGCTGCCTTGCACTTTTTATAGGCCTGAAATTATTATACATAACAGGAGCAGAAGGACAGAACTGGGGTTTATGCATCATTACGAATAAGCTGGGGAACGAAGCAGTGGACCTGTGTGTAAAAAAGGAACTGATATTCATTAGGGCCGATTACGAGGTTGGACTGAAGTGAGCATTATCTGCCCACTTTTTAGATGCAGAGCACCTTATTGACCTGGCTTGTATTACTCTTGAGTCGATTGATGATTGTGTCATGAATTAGATTCCATCTACCATGACTGCCAGTCAGGTTGGACAATTTAAATATAAGAAAATATTGTCTATGTCAATAACTTGCACTAATGTATCACATTTTTCTCATAACTTTGTGAATTTTTACTGCCTTTCTTTAAATGTGTTGTCTTATTTCCTATATCAGTCTGAATATATGATATGGCCAAAGCAGCGTGGACATCTGACCTGAGCTTCTTGGACATCCCATTTCAATACCGTAGGCATTAATATGGAGTTGGCCCCCCTTTGCAGCTACAACAGCTTCCACTCTTCTAGGAGGCCTTACCACAAGATATCAGGTTTTATCTGTGGCGATTCCATCAAAAGAGCATTTGTGAGGTCAGGCATTGATGTTGGACTAGAAAGACTGGCTTGCAAATGACTTTCAAATTCATCCCAAGAATATGCATTTGGGTTGTGGTCAGCTCTCTATACAGGCCACTGGAATTCCTTCACACCAAACACGTCAAAGTTTGTCGTTACAGAGGTAAAGGGTCTTCCCCGAACTATTGCCATAAGTTGGAAGCATTGAATTCTCTGAAATGTCTTTGTACACTGTAGCATTAATATTACCCTTCACTTGAACTAAGTGGCCAATCCCTGTACCCTGAAAAAACAGCCCTAAACTTTATTCCTCCTCCTATAAATGTTAATGTTAGCACTAAACATTCCATTAGCGTTTTTTAGGCTTCCTGATGATGATTCGTCGCTCCAGAGAATGCTTCCAATGCTCCAGGGAACAGTGTTGGTATTGCACATCTAAGGCTTGTGTGCAGCTGTTTGGCCACAGAAACCCATTTAATGAAGCTTGCGGCACACTGTTCTTTTGCTGTTTAGAACTCTGTAGTGAGTGATACAACAGGCAGTATTTCTGCTCTATGTGCCGTAGCACTTAGCAGCCCTGCTTTGTGAGTTTATGTTGTCTGCCATAAGCTGTTGTTGCTCCTAGACACTTCCCTTTCACAATAAAAGCACTTTGATCAGTGCAGATCGAGCAAGAATTTCCCAAACTGACTTTTGGCAGAGGTGGCGTCCTGTGACAGTGACACACATAGTCACTGAGATCTTCAGTTTGACCCATTCTACTGCCAATATTTGTCTGTGAATATTGCATGGATATCATTATACACCTGTCAGCAATGGATGTGGCTGAAACACAATAATTAGATAATTATAAATGATAAATAATTAGGATGGGTGTCTGCATATATTTGGGCTTATAGTGTGTGCAGTGTGGCTTTAGAACATAACAGTAAAGGAAAGCTGTGATAAAAGTAGCCCAAAGAGGTCTTCATAGAGTAAACTTTAGTCACTTTATTACTTTAATAATATGAGATGTATGGGTTGTAACTATGCGTTTTATTAAAGGGCCTATGTCCTAGAACACTCTCCAGTCACTCTCAAGTCCATACAATCTATTTATGAAAATTACGCTGAAAAAACAGCCTGTTTTTAATTCACAGTTTTTGTGATGTCACAAAAAACAACTCATTTTCTTATACCTGCCTATTCTGCCTACGGTAGTTTAGTCTTGTCCATTCGCACTGAAGTTATTATAAGTGTTTGAACCCAGACAGCTTTTTGAATAAGGCACAGTAGGGGCAGCCAGTCAGGACAGATCTCATTTACAAATGTCAGGCTTAAAGGCACAGTAACAAACACTGCCCCCCCCAAGATACTACTGCAAATTGCCGATGGTTGCAGTCGTACAATAGTGTGATGTATATGATTGCACAAGCCTGGCTTGTAATTAACTCACTCACTGACTCATGATTAGAAGGCTAAAAGGTTCAGAAGGGGAGCTACTAGCACTAAAGTATCTTTCGTCTGCATTATTAGCCTCTGTTTCGTTGTACAGCCACACAGTTACACTGTCACATCGTACCTTCTGTTGTGCCATAAACACAAATGAAGAGTTACATTTTCTTTGGTAAATCATGACTAGGAAGTAAATATTGAAGAGAAACTACAGTTGCACATTCTGTCAACCCTCTTGGGTCTGAGGACCTTTTCTCCATTTTTGCATAGCTTCTTAAACTCGCCTTTCAAGGTACTTATATTTAACATGATACTCATATGTTTCATATGAAAAGGCTCTGTTGCCTTCGTCGCTACTTTACAAATCTAGTGCAGCTAGCTGTACATTTTTTGCACGCCATTTCACATTTGTGTCTAAGGACAGACACACAAATCCATCAATTACACTTGATGAGAGAAACATAACTTGTATCTCAGCCCCTCTTCATAGCCTCATAACTCCAGATGGGAGTCACCTACAATCTGATGATAAGATGGAATCAAAAGGGGAATCTACAGATTCAGGAAATGCATGAACTGTATTTCTGTGCTGTATTTTCACAAAGATAGAGAAACATATAGAGAAAATTGGAATTTGATGCACAGGTGAGTTCATGGACCCCAGAAGGTTAAAAGAATTTTGATACTGTTTTTGAATTGTATGAGGTCTTTTTGGGCTGTTTTAGGTTTTGAAATGAGACTGAATTAGGCGTCAAAGCAAAGTGGTACAAATGTAAAGCCAATAAAGTGAAAAGTGACGCAGATATGCTGTCTGTTGATTCATCACATGATCTGTACCAAACATTTACTATTCAACACACTGTGTCATTCCCCGGCATATTCACGGCTATGCACAAACCCCAGATCTGCCCTCATGCTTACGTCATTACACAGTCCCAAATGGTCATGTGGGATTAAGCAGGGTTATCTAGCCATTTTGTTCAAATCCATGTCCAAATGGAAAAGCCACTGGAACAGATAGTGTGTGTGCTCAGAACCTTTCAGCCAAAATAGGCTATTAAAAGGGAATAATTTATGAAGCCACACCAGCAGGATCGCATGAATTCATGTATGTATGCATCACAAATTAAAGTAAAAAAATCAAAACAAACACTAAGAATGTATCTGAACACAGGTTGTGGGGATACACAGACAAATAAGCACCAGAAATGCTACACGATGTTTTGCATCAGTAACACTGTGTTTCACTGTTACTCACTGCCAACTACAGGCGGAAGTGGAATATGTAACTGCAGATGAATTAATCTTCTTTACATCTGGCTTTTGTATTTTGCAAACACACCAAAAAAGACAGTCTAGTAGCATCGTCATGTTCTTTATGTTAGATACCCGCTCCATATGGAAGCAACGTCTCCGCGTGACTGTCTCTGATGACTCTGCAGTCGGCCATGCTGTGGTCATCCGTCTGTGTAGGCTACAGGGAAAGCGTGCTGCGTACTTTCAGACACAGTGAACCACCAGCGCCTGCAGTACGGCACACTGAGCTAATTGAAGTGGGTCTGTGCCAAAACCAGCGATGCAGGGAAAGCGTCCCACCTTTCACTTCTTCTCTTGCTAAGCCGCCTCCTTCTTCCTCCTCTCTATCAGCTTCACTATGACGTTTTCATGTCTCTCGACCATCTGTTTGGCTTTTTGGGGGGTTGCAGATAGCATAGGATACTTAGGTTATGTTCACAAGCCTTATTGCTCAATTGTGTTCTGATCTTTCTGTCCTGGCAGTTCACATTTATGCTTGCAAATGATCCATATCTGTCATTAGTGTGAATGACCTCTTCCCTGAAAGACCTGCACTTATTTTATCACAAATTTAGCCACTGCTGAAGCGATATGGACAAAATCCTAGTACTGCAATTGTATTCCTAGATATTGTGGTTGTGATATGCAGTGTTATGAATGCCATGTTGAGTCTTTGGTGTTATATGGTTGGCCTGTGTTATTTTGACCAAATCATTTACTTTTGTTGGGTTACAAAATATGAAATCTGGAATTGTGATTGGTCAGGATGCTCATGGCGTGTGATTGGTTAGAGGGATCATTTGCACATTGCAGACCTCTAAGATATCAGTATTGGAGAATTAACCAATAATATATTGTGCTGCACTGCTGGCAACAATAGACGATGATGACAGTGATATGCACATGCTTAGTAAAGTGAAAAATTCCCACATTCCCATCTGACCTTTTGGCCTCATATGAGATTGGGAAGAGTGATAAACAAATAAATGTAGGGTAAAAGTATTATGGATATATAATTTATGTAGTTTAACAGGTCAGAGCAGAACATGCTTTTAGTTTTTGATTCTCTTAGCAACATCAATCTCGAAAGTTTGACAGCAAGCTGACAGATTTTTCTAAAGAATCACCCTGAAGTTGTTTTATACTATGAAAGCAAAAGTGTTTTTTGATTATGGATGGTGTGGAAGTCAACAAATTCAGACCTATATTATTTGAATCTCCCTTCTGGTGACTATAATGTAGCAGCACTTCGATGCATGTAAGCAGCTAACAGTGAGAGCTAGCCAGGCTAAAGTACAGCCTCCGTATGACAGTATTAGTTTTTATATCTATTTACAACTAAGCCTTCTAAAGTAAACAATGAGAGAAGTCCATAACTTCCCACATAAATTCAAAACAGTACATTTTTTTGGACATTTTTATGAGCAGATTCATCAAAATGTGCTATAGTTGTCATGTAAAATAATATAAACGTCAATTTTACTGTGCTGATCTTTCATTATTTATTAAAAATACATTTGATGCAGCCTTGTTATGTTGAATTGCTTGTCTAGTCTAAACAACATAGAACTGTATTGAATTAAATGCGTTTTGCTTCAATTTACCAAGCGACAGTTACAGCTAGCCCCACACTAATTAATCCAAATTGTGTGATTAATAGTAACATTTGAACCGACTTCCTTTTTAGCAGAATTGTTCATAAACTGTTATTGCTGGAAATAAGTTTTTATTTTAAGCAGATATGTGTAGGTTGTATAGGCTGAGGAGCTCAGTCATCTGAGAGGAGCTCAAAGTAGAGCTGCGCTTCCTCCATATTGAAAGAAACCAGTTGAGCTGGTTTGAGCATCTGATCAGGATGCCCCCTGAGTTTGCAAGGGACAGCCTTCTTCCTAGGACCTGCTAGAGGGATTATATCTCTAAATTGGCCCAGGAGCAGTTCAAGGTCCCCCAGAATGAGCTGGAGGAAGTTATGGGGGCCATCTGGTATTCTCTGCTTTCTCAACTGCCAATGCAATCCTAGCTGGATTAAGTGGTTAAAGATGATGGGAATGATGTAGGTTGTTTACATAAAAATGTTAATCTTGCTGAAATATTTCTACAATTAAGTGGCAAAAAAGAAAATGCACTGAGTTATGCCCTGCTCTCCCCTGTGCATCCAATCTAGTAGCGTATATGAAAGTGGTGTAAATCTAATTTGAATGATTTTTATGTTCACACTGATCTGAAAGAATCATATCTCACATTTAGACCAAAAACCAGGTTTGTGTCTTCTTCTCAGCTCTGTAATGGTCTCAGTCTGAGAGCAGTTGTGGATGTCCTGTTCTTCCGTGTCACTCTTTCCTTCCTCACAAACAAACCACACTTCCACCTCAGCTCATCCACAGCCTGTGCAGTTGGCATGGCTCTCATATCCCCTTCTCAAAGCAGCGCCTGTATAACAGAACGTGCATGTGTTTCTTCTTTATGCCTCTTGCCTCCACCGCCCAGCGCAGCAGTTAACCTTCATTAGGGAGATCTATATTTACCAGAATGTTTTCCAGCCTGACACTCTCCACTGACTCATTGCTTATTTACAGTGCACTTCAAACCATTCTCGGAATGACCTGTTGCAGATGAGGGACTCAGAGGTCAGGTTAGCAAACTTTGTTTAACTGGTCTGGTGAGATCATTTACTGACTCTTGGGCTCAATGGTGAAAAGGCTTAGATTAAACTGGTGGTTTTCTGTCTGACTGGTGATCTGATGTGTGAACTGTCCTGAGTCATTTTTTTTAATGGTACGTTATTGCTTATATACAAATGATAGAACTGCTGTACCATCTGTTGATTGTTGCATTAATGTAAGGGTTTGAATTTGAACTGAGGCTAGATTTAGGGTTGGGGTTAGGGTTTTTCCACGTTAGAGAAACTTTTGTTTAAATTAAATAGATATTTACTTGAATGCGAGCTCTGTAAGAAAGTTAGTTATGGCTCATTTGCAGTTTGATGCTATTGATTTCATGTTTGCAGCTCATTGAAACAAGCATTCTGTTAAATGTAGGAATCCTGATCATTTAAGCAATGCCACATTTGTGTTCATACAGTCTCAGAAAAAAGGTCTGAAACTGTCACTGAGGCAGTACCCCTCTTGTCACTGGGGTGGTACCCTCAAGGGTGCAGCTCATTATTAATAATTAATATTATTATTCATTATTATAGTATTAATAATTAATTGTATGCAGTGCATACCACACCACACAAACCCAAATCATCACATAATTTTGGGGAGAAAGGCATTGTTTTGCTTTGAAATGTTGTTTTCACTTGAATCGTACTGAAACGTAAGGGAGAAAGAGAGGATGAAAAATTGTCATGTAAAAATGAACAAAAAATATAGACTAGAAGAGCAACAAGAAAAGTAAAGTGTTACTGTCTTGTGCTTTGTTAACTGTAGTTATAATAGGGCTGCAAAAGCACAGCAGCATATGTTGAGTGATATTGTGAGTGTGATTATTAATTGCCAATAACAGTGATTACTACGCTCCACTGAAGCCCGTTGTGATTTTCCTTAGTTGAACATCTGTGATTTGTCGGAAGACACAGCGAACACTTTCCTTGAACGGTTATCATTAGTCACTGTAGTCACAGTAAACACAACAAACATCCTTTCACTTTATTTGAGGTCAATCTAAGAGTGAAACTGTTAACTGGAAATGCTCACTCATAAGGAAGTAGGCCTACTGCAGACTTCTATGATGGTGGCTTCTCATGATTATGTAATTACAGAGTAAGATCTCGATAGTTAATTTGCATGAACTGTCCAACCCTAAGAAGGATCTGTGTTTGGCTGCTGTGATTGGTTTCCTGGTTCCACAATCTCGTTGTTGGACATTTTTCCTGCCTGAAGCTTGTGACCAAGTCTGTGTTGATCTGTTTTCCAATCAGTCTTCCATTCATTTACATTTACAGCATTTAGCAGACGCTATTATCCAGAGCGACTTACAAGAAGTGCTTTGTCTATCTAGAGAAAGTGTCTTTGCTAGTTATCAATTGGTTAGAGAGACCCAGTCCTGAGCTCAGATACTGCTAAGAAACAAAAGTCACTGTTGATACCCAGAGAAAAGCAGTTGAACACAGAGCAGTACAATACTATACAATACAATACAATATAATACATTTCAATAAGGGCAGTACAACACATTAAAATCAATACTTAATTCATACAGAGATGTACAGTACATCCTCTCTTACCATCTGTACACCCTTAAACATATGCTTTCTGTTCACATGAAGAGACTTGGAGGATGTGTTTGTGTGTGTTTTTGGGTTTACAAATACACACTGTGCAAAAATGTGGCTCCTCATTAAGCTGGTTAAGACAATGTAGAGAGTTTGCAAAGCTGCATTCAGAGGCAAAGCTTTGAGGAATCTAAAATGTAAAATCTTTTTGGGCAGTTTTTGGTAGTGGCATAATTCCACGTGTACTTCATCATTTTGATGTTTTCACTATTACTCTGTTTAAAACAGTAAAAATAAGGAAAATTCTTCTATGTGTAGATGTGTCCAGACTTTGGACTGTTACTGTACATTACCATTAGGAGTTTAATGACACAGTTTGATATGATTTTCAGTTCTGATATGACCATTTGATTCAGTTGTCAATATTTTCTAGGTTAAATAAATGTATTGACTCTACAGAGCTCTAATTATATATCACAACAAAACGTTTCTCAAATCATCTTCGTGTTAAGATCATCTTTAACTGGTAGAGAGTTTGCTCGTTGTGATACTTTTGTGATGCTTTTAAGCTACAGAGATGCTTTTAGGAAATGTAAGAATCCCTGACTTTTTTGGCTCACATAAATACAATTAAAGAAACCAACTTTTTAAAATTCCTGCTACACCACAAAATAAAGCACAAAAATCACAACCTCTCAAATTTTTAAGTGACTTCTGGAAACAGCCCTGTCCTTTGAGCATGTGTTTCCTTCCCAACCCACCACTTTACTCTGATATGATCAGGTTTTGATCACTGACAGTGAAGCTACATTCATGAGCAGTGAGAACTAGGATGTTTCCGAATTCCAAGTAGGAAAAGTCCATTTGAACATTCCTCATATTAAAAAAAATCTAATTTTTCCACGTTGTCAACATAGCAGCATCCATGGAACAAGAAGAGTTTTTAAGTTGCTTGAACACTTTCACGTGGGAAGTAGGAGATTCCAAGATGGAAAATTCCAATCTTATGGTTGTCATGATCGCAGTGTGACTTCCCTGAAAGACAGAATATGAGACATGCTCAGAAGAGACTGAGAGGCATATCAGCGATACAGCTTTAAATTTCCATGCACTGTTTTATTCATATTTGTTTGTTTTTCATGCTGTACATGTTTAGTATCCATGCAGGACTGTAGGTTTAGGTGCTGGTGTAGGTGAGTGCATGTATTTATGTATATTTTTGGGGGTGTGTGGTGAGGCAGCAGGGCTGGGCAGTATTATCATGCTGCAGTGAGCGCAGGCCCAGATGGTGTCTCAGTTTGAGTCTGCGCCCTTTTCCTCCCCTCCCCACCTGCACCCTCTGACAGAGCCGCGTAATTACAAACACAGAAGGGTGTCAGTTCCCCCAGCTCTCGCTGTCTCTCACTCTGTCCCCAGCTATCTGTCTCTGCTCTCTGCCTGTCTCTCTCTCTCTCACTCCTCTCTCATCACCCTCCAGCTCTACGATTCTCACTCACTCACTCACTCACTAAGGCCACCCTGCTTACCTTTACCTGCATAGTTACAGCTGGTTCGTAAGGGGTGTAATCTCTGACCAGTCCATTCGGTTACGTTTGGTGTTGCACTGGCACGTATAATGCGCAGATGTTAGTGCTCAACTACAGTATTCAGATCACAATAAAGAATGTCTATAGACAATTCTGTTTTATGCAAGAAGAAATACAAGAAAAACACATGCAGAAATATATATTGGTATAAAGTCTAAAAATAATATATAATATAAAATATAAAGTCTGGTTCCATTGACTTACATTAAAAGTAAAGTATGTTTTGTCTTTCTCCTGAAAAGTTACTATTTTGGAGGCTACGATATGTATCATCACTGTCTGAAGAAAAAATTGTATCTTCGTTTTTTCACCAAAAGAAATGCTCCAATTGCTTGGAATACAGTCTCTTCACATTAACTTATGTTGAAAGTGAAGAATGTTTTTGCATTCTCCTGTAAAGATACCATTTTGGACAGTGACGATACTATATATATAATTATATATATATATATATATATATATATATATATATATATATATATATATATATGTGCTGGTATTTTTGTCACACAACAATACTGATATTTATATTGATGTATAATAATCTTATAGTTAACTGCGGTGCAAGATATTTATATTTCAGGTTATTTTAAAGTACCAGTATTTGTACATAGAGTTACAAAAAAGTCTCCTTCCCTGCTTTCTGTTTTACTGATGATTGCAAATCTTTGTAAGTTTCCCTTTTGTGTCATGTTAAGAAGGAGCAAAACAGTCAAATATAAGGATCTAAATGATTAACTGATTGTTTATCATTCAAGTTGAGAAATGACTGAACTATACAGATGAGGGTCCAACAGGCAATTGGCTCAGCTAGAGAGGATCGTTAAAAATCTGAGCGCACAGTGGAAAATCTTCTGCACCACTTTTCGAGAGAACAATAGCACAAATACAAATATAGCACAAATAGGATAAAAACACAAATGATGTTCCATATCAATTTGACATCTGCAAGTGACAGCAAACAATTTGATTATTTGATCCATGTTCTCAGAGGGAAAGTGTGGGAAAGACATTGTGGGTGGTTATAAGTGATAAATATAACTGTAGAATATGGAATTAGTGTATATTCCAGTAATTTTGGAATTGTTTAAGTTTTTAGCTTTCATAGACACATATGCCTGGCCCACTACGTTCCACTGTCCATCTCAGTGCATTAATACAGAATTTAGTTGATGTGTACGCTCATTAGTATGTTGACTAATGACAGTTGAAACAATTTGTGAAATTTGGGTCCCTAGTCCAATCAAAGCAAGCTATATCAGGTTTGTAAGAAATTCTATTAATATAGGGTATCATCACTCAAAGAAAAAGGATTTATTAAATTGATCAATGCTCAATTAATAACTTCTATGTTTTGAAAATATTGTCAAATATTGTCTAAATTTTATTAGTATAACCCAACATAAGGAGGGACTTTTTGAACACTAGTGGAACATTCAAATTAAAAGTAGCCTGAAAATATGTATTTATTGAAAATGATCATAATCGGTTTATAATCAGTATTACAAAATCAGTGCATTTGAATAACCACATTTGTTTGTACATGTTGCTCCAGGTTGCTTTTTCTCCTGTTCTCTCAAATCCTTGTTATCCACACTTACGCATTTCACCTCCCATCACAGGCTGACCGCATTTAACATCAAACATAGTCCCCATTACAGTGTCTGTCTGTGCTGCATTTTGATCTTGGTCTGCCCACTCTCTCTCCATTCCACCTAGTTTCCCTTTCTCTTCTTTTTTTCCCTTTTGTCACTGAATCTTCCCTATTTTATTATCTGCCTGTCCGCTTCACTGGCTCTCCTTTTAACACTGTTCCTCATGGCAGCACCTCTCTCTCTCTCTCTCTCTCTCTCTCTCTCTCTCTCTCTCTGTCTCTCTCTCTGTCTCTCTCTCTCTCCCTTAGACACTCTTCTTGTTCTTTCCCCTCCATATCTCACCTCACTCCCTGTGTTCCCTCTCTCACCGCCCATATGCTCATGTGGATCTCCCTGTGCAGCAAGAGAAGGTGGTGCAGGCTGTTTAAAAGATGGCACCCTCCGCCCTCCCATCACACTGTGATGTCGCTGTCCCGCTGCCGCTGGAGCGGCTCCTCTCATCTGGGCCTGGCGCCAGTGATTCAGCAGCTGTTTCATTAATATTAAGATAACCCCTGGTGTCAGAAATTTGTCACATGTAATCTTGACGCAGTTGGCTGAGGAGCGGCAGCGGTGGCTGCTGAGGTTTGACCGTGCAAAATTCTACGATTGAGAAAGGCTTTGATTAGAGCTGGAGGTTCAGTGCAGTTTAATACAGTTCATTTTATGGTCACATGATATATGAATGGTCAGTAGATTATTCCCCAGTAAATGAGGAAATGTAATTATTATTATCGATCTGATATTGGAATTACAGGCAATAATTAGAACAGATAATTTAGCTTCTGCACTTCTGTTGCACATGTAGCAACTAGTACTGGGCATTTCCATTCTTTGAAACTCACTCAAATGATGTAGTGACAACACTGCCTATATAGGAGACTGGACAGGGGAAACCAAGTTCATGTGACATTCACCATTTCTTCTTTATTAGTAGATTAATTACAGTTTTGTGACTACATTATAGGTGACAATATTCTACAACCACAGTTGCGCTATTGTTCTGTAATATATTGGCATGTCAGCACCACTGTTTTCTTCATTGGGGTGTAGCTGAAAAGAGATGAGTATGGGCAGTCTTGATGCATTTTTGGAGGGAATGTGTAATTCATCTAGCTAATGTTAGTTAGTTCACAGTTCACTTTAGTGTTTTAACCCGTTTTACGCTCACTGTACTTCAACTATGGATTATAGTGTGAACTTGCTAAAAAAAAATCCCAGAAAAATGAGTTATTAGTAATAGTAATGGACAGTGCAGAGTATTATTACTTAATTATCAGTCTTAAAATTCTATGTATGCCTCAGTAATTAAAAGTAAGTTTGTATACAGTCATGTTGATTTTCTATGTGAAAATAAGTTGTAACATGTACTCTCCAAAGAATAGACTTCTGCACATTTTGGAAAATAAAAAGTTACGGTAAAATTTGATTTTCCAATATGTTAAACTTAGCAAAGACGTAGAAACTGGCAAAAATGTGTGGACTGTCATAAACCAAGTTTGTTCTCTGTAGAAAATCCCTTATTTTCATTTAGAAAAACATTTTTTGATTGGGAATGTTCAAACTTTTGCATACTACTATGTACAACAGACATCTTTCTAGAAATCCACCTTATTGCAAAAGATGAAGGAGAAAAATTCCCATACAGCATGAGAAATAAGCACCACGACTCAAACAGAGGAACCTGTTCTCTGTTTGAGATGGGGTAATGATGTAATAATAGAAAGGGTAAAAGAGCACTACGAGGGAGATTAACAGAGGGTTTCTGTTAAACAGAGAACAGATCTGTTAGATAAAACAATGAATAGATGTTATTTTTTTATTATCTTTTTTTTTTGTTATTCATTTTAGACTTTCACAACTGCTGTTAGATCCCATCTCATGGGTCCTGAGGGTTGTTGTCTCTGAGCTAGGTTAATAGTTTTTGATGTTGACGAATGCAAGGCCAATCGCAGGAGATGCGCGAGGCAGATTGTGTCCCGGTGACAGGAAAATTAATCTGGATGTATTGATTGAGGCTTCGCTGGGCTGTGCAGGACCATCCCAGCGTCTCTAGAGATGAGTGGATCAGAACAAACAGCACAGACTTGTTGCAATACATTTCTGATGTTCAAAAAACCTTGACTGTGTAATAGATGTAGTCTAGTTTAAATGGTTTGCTGATGCTGCCTGTGTAAGGGTTCTGTGTGGATGTACCACTCAGCAGTTCAGCCTACGTGTGTGTCTTGTGTGTGTTTTGTCTGCGAGTGTATGTGTTGTGTCTCTATGAGCGTGAGGTGTATGTGCGCAGGTGGCTGCTGCGTGCTCACTAGTGCAGCAAGTCCAGCCCTGCAGGCCAGCACAGGAAAAGTGATTGAATTCGGAGGGCAAGAAAGCTGACAAATCACTAAAAACTGCCTTTAAAGCGCCATAATAACGTCGTTCATAAATCACCGCTGACAGTTTAATCATCCTCAGGTCTGGAGTCTCGTCTGACGGACCGGACAGCGATCCCCAGTTGGCCGAAAGAACACAACCTTGAGTACACCGTCCGTCTGGTCCTATTTACACCCCGAATCCTGAAACTCTAAAAAATAAAGCTACTCTTGGGAACCTTTTGGGGGTTCTTTTATGTTTCTTTTTAATTACGATTCATGTTTCCAGAACCTTTTCAAGACAGATTTGGTTACATTTTTCCAAGAACCCTTAATAAGATGTTTCAGAGAACCTTTGCAAACCTTTTAGGAGCTCCACAGGTGAGGTAATTCAAAGGCCTTCAAGAAACCTTTGGTATCTAGAATGCAGCTACTATACAGGAGCATCTGTATATGTCCACCTAAAAGTCCATCATCCCCTGACAGATTAATTCAATTACCACCTCACCACACCATCGGCTACCTTTTGAACTGGCTTTTAACGTGCCCGCATGCAAAAAAAGTGTTTTTCTTACTCTGTGCATGTTCGGTGGTTTCTTCTAGCCGTTAGCAGTATGGCTTCTGACAGGCAAAGAAAGTGGCGGTGAAAAAGCAACAGCTAAGTGCGGGTGTAATAACTGGAGCCGCGGTATCCTGGAGAGTGAGGAGAATGAGGCTACATTCACAGGCGTCACGGCTGATGAAAGTCTCAGTGTATCCTGTTCCCTGCGTGCAGCAGGCTAATCCTCAGCACTGCCGCTGTGTTTGAGCTGTCGAGTGCCAGGAACCAGGGAGAATAGCAGCCTGTTGTATGCACCACGCAGATACAACCAAGCTTCGGTGGAGTGGATTTACTGTTTTAGATCATTATCACTGGGTATTTATAGAACTGAGGTTAATTCCCTGTTGCTGTTATAAATATCACCTTCGACATAAGGAGAGAGTCAGCATTAAGGATTGATATGAGGAAGTTTTGGATCATTAGGTGAGGCTAGAAATGAAAGGAGAGGTCTGAGAGCCCAGCTGTGAGCAGAGGACCAGGAGATCTGAGAAGTGTGATTGTGTATGTGTGTTTGTAAGTCTCATATGCTCATATTTCCCTTGAATTGTTCACCTAATTGTGTCTTAATAACGCAGAACTTCTGACCTCCAGAGAACAGTTGCAATGACTCACTGACTATTTTTTCCATTGTCATTAGAGATGGCACCATTGTGGTACCAAGTGTCAGTGTCGAGCTGAAACTGGGTGGGTATTTGGGGAAAATAGAATTAATGTGTTTCAGTCTTGTGACACATCTATTCTGTCTGCTGTGATGTTGTGAGTTGTGTAGGGTGGGGTAGTAGAGTGTTTGAGTAATTCCAGCAGTGATGGCAAATGGAGAAGAACCAAAGAAAACATAGTAGTAAGACTAGTTCAGGGGTCGGCAACATGCAACTCAAGTCACATGTGGCTCTTTTACTGTCCTGATTTGTGCTTCACAGCATAATAAGATTTTTAGATAAAAGTAAAATAATCCTCCTTTGCAGTAAACTACAGTTTTAAAGCTTAAAGCAGAGCAGCATAAGTCTATGTTTTCATTTCTATAGAATGTGTTAGCCTAAAAATGACACATTAGCACATACTGAGACATATTTATAGCCAAGATAGTAAAATGGACATAAAATGTGGCTCCCAAGGTGGTTTGATTTTTGCTGAAAGAAGAAAATGGCTCTTCTTAACATTTAGGACTAGTTTTGGACTAGTTGATAGGTTAATCTATTACAGAAATAACTTGCAGCACTATGCCCAAGTCCCTTTTTGAGAATTTCTGTTCCATTAGGTAATTGGAGTTCTCAGGATTGGCCACTGCGAAGGAGTATAAAGCATAGAGGTTTTTTTTCCCTACTCTCAAGTTCCTTTTCACCACTCTGTCACCACTGTAGCAGCGATATCCCTTATGTGCCAGCGCGACTCCTCACACCGTCGCGCTGTGCGGCCAACCTGATGTGCCTGTCACCTTTGAAAGGAAGTTCTCTCCTAGTGCCACTCTCTCTCTCTCACAGCCATAGCCTTGGATGTCACGGCAAAGGTATAAATCACCATTGATAACAACGCAAGTGTCATTTACGGCCATCAAAAGGGCTCTTTTGAGCCGCAATTTATTGAGATGAGCGAGAGATGCCGTTTAATAGACGTTTAGCCAAAGCGCCTGTCCAGGGCAAGCTCAGAGCACAGGCCATGTATCTGATCAAGAAAGGTTAGTTGGCATGTGCTGTTCTTGTAGTGTGCTTTGTACAGTTGTTTTGGATCACCCATTAGCACATAGCTTTCCTGATTATTGCCTATTACTAACCTTTCACATTTTCATTTACCTAGCTTGGAATGATGTAGTTACCCTGTGCATTCGTGGGCCTTTTTTGTGTGTCCTACTAAATAAAAGAGGACTTATGGAGGCTTTGGAATATGGATTGAAGAGGTCATGGAAGTGGCAGGCATTTAAGTGTGTGTGTGTGTGTGTGTGTGTGTGTGTGTGTGTGTGTGTGTGTGTGTGTGTGTGTGTGTGTGTGTGTTTGTGTGTGTGTGTGTGTGTGTGTGTGTGTGTGTGTGTGTGTGTCAAGAGTATGTCTATGGCAGCGAGCCATCCCCATTGTAATTACATCTCTCCCTCCTCCTTGGTATGCCCCTGAGAATTGCACCAGAGAATTCATCCTCCAGTAATAGAATTACACAACGCACAGTGGCGGCAGCTAGGGACCAGGATACTTAATGTCTTTTATGAAATATTAACAGAGTTGGTGGTTTTAATTATCTTTCCCACCTTATTAGAATGCTCCCTCTCTTTTCTCTCACTCTCTCTCATTTCTCTCTCCTTCTGTTTCTTTTCTAGCCCCCCTCCACTCCATTCCCTTACTTCTGCTTCTGCTCAAGGATAATATGGTTGGTTTAAGAAATGGAGAGTTATTGCTTCCTTCATTAAGTGACAGAAGGGATTGTGCGTAATTACAGTGATTATCCTTCATCCGTCTTCCTTGGCTTTCCTGCCGTAGATCTCAGCTGTAACCTCTTCAAGCAGAGTGTTTTAAAACAGAGGCAGCCCTTGCAGCACCTTTGTAGACCTCAGCCACTGTGCACTGAAGAAACTGCAGGGCAGTGGTGCAGTAAAGAGACCTTTTCTTCAGGCCTTGAGGCAAAATGGGGCACTTTGCTTTCCTGCGGCATCGTCTTAACCCACTTTTTTACCTCAGACAGCCAAGAAGCTTAAACAACTTGGAAAAGAAAAGAAATTAGGCTTTATAAGGATGCACTGATTGGTAATTTGATTCAGATATCCCTGATTTTCCATGAAATCCATTTGTCAGTGCCATTGTATCTGCTAATGCACACACGTTTACAAAACGTAGAAAATAAGAATAGATCCACCAGCATTATGGAGAAATGTAACATTTATTTGCTTAAGCTTTAAGATGAATGAAATGCAGACGCAGATGGCCAACATCGCCTAAGTACCCTGCTCTTCCGGAATGCAATAAATACATCATCATTATTAATGATATTGATAAATTAATCCACCCAATATCTTACTTACAAAATTGATCTGGATTATTAGTTAACCCCGCTGAACTGAGCGTCTCACTGGTGATCATGTATTTCTATTTCAGGAAGGCTTCTTAAACTTTTCACATTCTAGTGTTTTCTATCACTGTGCAAATGATCCACAAGGCTTCCTTTATTGTTGAATGCACTATGATTTTTTTTTATTCAGATCACATTTTGGGTCGGTAAGAACTTATTTTGTTTAATCATAGTAATGATAATACCACAGTGTGTAACCTGACAGAACGAGACAGATGGGTGCGGATAAAAGAAACAAATAAGGCTTTACTAGTTGGTATGTTTTCCAGAGTTGTCATCAAAAAACAGGCACAGGTCAGATCCAAAAGTGTCAAAATACACAGGTAGAAAAACATAAAACAAATCTAATCAGGCAGACAAAATCCAAATAGGGAGAAGGCAAAAAGAAAAAGTCAAAACCCCATGCATACCTCAGAATGAGTTAACCTAAAGCCCGGCTTAAATACTAACCCAGCTAACCACAAAATATGGACAGATGCGATGAGTGAGTAATCAGGTGAAGCAGATCTCTGATACGTGGGCTGGTCTGATGTCACAGTCACATTTTGGTCTAGAGGGTTCTGGGAAAAGGAGTCCATCAGAGAGTGAAGGCTGGGGGGATATGTGACACAGTGTTTCATGCAGTTTGTGGGCCAAACTAAACAAAACTCTACAAATTTCTGACTTAGATCACTTTCTTCACATAACCATGTTTTTGCATTGGCTGTAAAGGGTTAAATATACAATAGGTCAGATTGGTGGAGTGACATTCTAGCTCCTTTAGGTTGAGGCAGATCAACTGGCTCTTTCAGCTCCCAGACGGCTCTTTGTTCAGCAGTTCAACGTTCAGCGTTTTTTTCCAAAATGAGCCTAGGTGGTGATACTCTCTATCACATAATTTTTAATAAAACCTAACTAATTAGCAAACACTGCATTATGTTTTGTCTAAAAACTGTTATAAATAAATCTGAAACTATCAAGATGTCACAGTGAAGATCAAAACATCTTGCTATTCTTGCTGGATTTGGCTCTGAATCATTATACTATACCAAGTGGCTTTGCCAAGAATTACATAAACAGCATGAACAAAACCAGAGACACAAGAACACAATAATCAACAGGTGTTTGGGATTATGGGTTCCAAAGACACCCAAGAGAGAATAATGATGAATATTCAATTGCAGTGCCACAACATGCAACCGTTTGTTTTAATTTAATTAATAAAAGTAAAAAATTAAAAAACAGCTTCAGTTCCAGTCAACTCTTAACATTTACCTAAAAGAGCCAGTTAGAGCCCTGGTTCATTCACAAACAACACATCACTGGTAGATATATTTTGTTCTGTTTGCAGTGACTTAAGAGTGTGTCTTGTGTTTCTTGCAGAGATCAGCAGGGTACGGAAGGACATGTACAATGACACGTTAAATGGCAGCACAGAGAAGAGGAGCTCGGAGCTGCCAGATGCTGTGGGTCCCATCGTTCAGCTCCAAGAGAAGCTCTATGTGCCTGTTAAAGAATACCCTGATGTGAGTATCAACTCTTGAGCTTTTACGGTTCTTAAAAGGATTCTTTGCAGCCATGGTAGAACCACTAAAGAACCTTTTAAAAATCTGTTTTTGTGAATAAAATGTGTAATGAAAAATGAAGAGACTTTTTAAGTCTTTTAACAAATTTTTAATGAATTTCCACACAATGTAGTTTATGTACCAGTTTTCCCCACCTAGAAGCCAATATCAAAGCCAGGAATCATCGAGAAGCCTTTATATTTGTGGTGAAGAGTGTAATGGAGCAGCACCCACATAGAGTGCTTTTAGTTACAGCATCAATGGAAATTACAATTTGCTCAAGTATGCTATTTGCATTTCGCTGTTTTGCTCTTTTTGAGGAAACTCAATCTGTATGCAGAAAATAGAAAGCAAAGCTAGAGTGCCAAAAATTGTTTTGCTCATACCACACAATGAAAGTCGGGTGCTCCTGGATGTCAATAAAAGATTACTTTCCAAATAAATATTCATACGCAGACTCTTTGCTAAATCTTCATAAATAAGTAAATGGAATTGTAAATAACTCTGTGCAGCTGCATACAGGATTGCCCTTATTTAATTACAGAGGCATACAAGTCAATGTAATCTGGTTTTCCCTGCATTAGGATATGGGCTCACGTCCAATTTATTGATTTCATTAGGAGACACTTAAGTAGTGAGGTTGCATACCACGTTTTAGTTCTTTTTATGGGCCCATTTGATCTGCTACGGACCAAACGGATGGTTTGTCATAGGCACTTACTGCAAGCCTGAGCCGTCTGGTATTTCAATCATTTACTTTTGTTATTGTTTACAGCATGCGCTCTGGAGGACTTCATCTTTCTGTCTCATTTTAGGCATGATTATCATCTCAAGGCCATAGATTCTATTATCGTAGCTGAATAGACTGCATGCTTGGCGTCATTTGAGATGAGGCTTGCTGTAGTAGAATCTAGTCTAAAATGGTGGTTTGTATCCACTGCATCTCTCTGTCCCCGACTGTTTTCTTCAGTAATGAGGGTGACTTTGAATTGTACCTCGGCTTTACAGTTTGTGTTGAGTCAGACACGCTCACACGCGTCACCAGCTTCCCAGTGGTTAACAAACCTTTTAAGCAATCGCTGTCAGATCCAGCTCAGCTCAGCCTTGTGGCCCAAGGGAGCGTGCCCAGCTCTGAGCTGATTGATCCCAATTAACTTGTTCCGTCCCTGCTTGATTCCTGCATGGGCAGCATTAATTGAGCCTCTTCAGCAGGGGCACGAACACTGTTTGGAATCAGTACCCCCCATTTTGCTGAAGTTTCTTGGTTTCCAGGTTTTATTTGGCCATATTCCCCACAGGGGGAGGCATTGGTACCAGAACGTGCCACATTCTGCTCTGAGGCTCATCTGTTTGACTAATTTATGCTTTAACAACACACACACATTATTTAAGCCACTTATACTTCTGGGTCGCAGGGGGTGCTAGAGCCTATCCCAGTGGTCATTTGGCGGAAGGTAGTGAACACCCTAGGCAGGTTGCTTTAACAGCACCCAGAATATTAGACCTGTGTAAGAATTAAATAAATATAACTCCTGAATCTTGGCTATACGTGTTATGAAGAGTGGGAGAATACATTGGAGAAATCTGTCATTATTTTGTGGCAAAATATTTGACCACAGATAAAAAATGTCTTTCTTAAGATTGTCTCAGAGAAATTAAGCAGATCTCAATATCGTATTAATGACGAATTACTGTTTTCTGAACTTCCTCCTAAACTCCCTTCTGGAGAGAAGAGGAGATTAACAACAGCATTTAATTGTAAGAAGTTCTGGTGGTGAATGAAAAAAGCATGAGTTCTCCTTCTGCGCTGACAGACTGCTGAAAGAGTTCTATAATGTAGAGCTGTAAGAGTTAATCAATATGTGTGACACTATTTTGATCAAAGTGAGAAAATCAGAAGGTTATTTTTCATAAGCCAAATTACAGAAGCAGTAGAAAATGGCTTAAGTTTCTCTAATTTCAAAAAGGACTTCATGTCTAGGAGAAGCACATGGGATATAGAATATTTCTTTTGTCATGCAGAACATCTAATACACTGAACAGAACAGGCCTGTCACAATTAAGCAAACTCTATTAATAATTGTAAAAATTATTAGTAGTTTACATAATGCACGCTTTAAAATATCATACTGTACTCTTTTAATCCACAGGCATACTAAACAAATGCAGTCTGCGTTTAATTGGGTGTAACCAAGACTAGCCCAGAGAATTGGTGGCAAAAAACCCTCTGTGTTGGTACAGTTAGCATGGTAGCTAACAGTAACAACACAGAACCAACATAATTATTTTAAATAATTATAAACTTGTGAGATTATGATTCTGCTAATTGATCTGTAGCAAAAACAAATTCAGATAACTGGCATGGTTGGCAGCAGGTGAATGATGTGTGCAGCTGCAGTTAGCCAAGGAGCTAGCAGTTAGCAAGCTGGCTAACCCTCTAAAACAAACAGCAAAAGCAAAACAGTAAAGATAATATTACAGACTCTAAACTGATTGCTAAAGTTTCTTTCCTGTGTTTATTTATAGCCAATGGAGAAAACATTCAAAGGTTTTTCCTGCTACAATTAGCGTTTCCTATCTTTTGAATCTTTAAAGAAGCTAAACGTGGGGCTAGGAGTTGATTGCAGATATTTAGAAATTGAGATTTCCATGCAGTGTCCATATAGTGTTGTTCAAGTTAGGCTGCATCCACACGCACAAGGAGCAAGAGATATTCTGCTGTCAGTGTCTACATAGTCTGTATGAAAAATACATCCTTCTACAACACACACATCAATAGTCCCACTGTATTTTACTTTAGACAAAGGAGAAACAAATTAAAATGCCATTTTGAATGGCAATGAAATGAAAATTTGCGTACAATCAAATAATATTGCATTTCTCACGGTTTCCCCTTGTTCCTGTGTCTGTTTCTTGCTCTGTGTTGTAGCCATGTGCTTTCTGCCATGTGCTTGTATTTTTGTTTTGGTTCTTGTGCTCCGCCCTTTCCTTGCCTTCCCTATTAGTATCCTCACCTGTCTGTAGTCTCTGTCTC
This sequence comes from Pygocentrus nattereri, assembly GCF_015220715.1. NCBI lineage: Eukaryota > Metazoa > Chordata > Actinopteri > Characiformes > Serrasalmidae > Pygocentrus > Pygocentrus nattereri. Next base: position 28,475,971 of record NC_051215.1, on the reverse strand, counting down.
CTCTCTCGCCCAGCTGTTCCCCATTTGTTGTAGCCTTTATCTAGCCCTTTGTTTCAGTCGGTGTTTGTCTGGTCTACTTGTCACTTTGTCTGATGTAGTTGTACTTTCTCCTGCCTTGTGTTTTGTGTGCTCTTTGTGTTTGCTTAGTGAGCCTGGTATCGGTGTCCCTGTTTGCAACAGTAATGACTTAAGTCATAAAGTTCAGCATGTGGAATAGCCTTTTTTGTGTCAGGCCTAATTTAGGTAGCACTAGTACTCCCTGTTTCCTTGCTAAAGTCGAAGATAATTAATATTGTACTTTGGCTTTCGAAATGATGGTTATTGTGTGGAATCAATCAGACTTGAGTCCAAAATTTCTGGAATCAAAAAGCTCTAGGTAAAAGAAGCCCGACCCTTTCAGAAGTTAGCACAGCCAGAGCAGTAGTGGTGCTGTTCAAGGACGACCTTAAGTTGAATTTGACAGGGAATTTTGTAAGTGAAATTTATTTGCTCTGAAAGTCACAAATTCAATTATCACAGCAATTTCAATTGATATCGCTTATGATATTGACAAAACTAGTTGACTGGGCCTTTCCAGCCTCAGTTACAATAACTTTTTTTTTTGCCACATAGTCTTTTTAAAGGCTTCTCAGTTTATCTTTTTCCAGTAAGCTCATATTTGAAAGTCTGTAGGGACTGTTATTGTTCAGTCTTATTTTTTGTTTGGGCTTTTTCTTAAATTCAGGATACTCTATTAATCATCAAACTAATCAGGAGATTACTAATATAGTTACTAATATAATCAGTAATATCCTGCCTTCCGCCCGAAGACTGCTGGGATAGGCTCCAGCATCCCCCCGCGACCCTGACGGAGAAGCGGCTTAGAAAATGGATGGATGGATGGATGGATAATCAATAATGGCAGCCGTACACTCAACAAAGGATCTTATTTTATATAAACATTTTATGTGTATTTATATTGCTCAAACAGCTGTAATAATTCCTATTTTTCTAGCAAAAAAATTAAAAAAGCATTCTGAATTAATACTGTTTACTGAAAGCGATAGCAGAGAAGCCACAGTCACAGAAACAAAACTGCACTGACCTGCAGACTGATCCCTGGTTTTAAAGCAATAGTCTTGCAGTGAATGTATTGTCTTTTTTCATTGGGTGATTGTGAGAAGCTACTATGGGTGGGACAAACATCCACTATTTTCTGAATTGATGCAGTGGATATAAAATATGTTAATTGAAATACTGCCAGGCTTTTTGCCCTTTGTGCTGCACCATCCATCTTCTACATTCTTCAGAAAATTGCAAAAAGTTTGCATTTAGTGGAGCTACACTTGTTCTCTTGAGTGCTGTGAGAGTTTTCTGGCTGTGCAAAAGGCCACTGGCCGTGTGTGTGTGTGTGTGTGTGTGTGTGTGTGTGTGTGTGTGTGTGTGCGCGCATGTGTGCATAAAGGTTCTGGCTGTCCTTGCTGCTCTGAAGGACACCCAGGATCATTATTAGTGAGCATGGGTTCATTAGGAGGAATAAGAGATGAAATGATGGGCCTCAAATAACCCCCCAGCTGAGAACAGAGTCCCAGGAGGTCTAAGAGGTGTGTGTGTGTGTGTGTGTGTGTGTGTGTGTGTGTGTGTGTGTGTGTGTGTGTGTGTGTGTGTGTATTGCCACACATTTCTATCCTCTGTTGAAAATGATTTAGTCTTTACTTTGCTTTATATAATGATCATTAGACAGTACATTGTACATCAGATATGCCTTTAGATGAAATAAATATTGTCTCTAAGACAATATAATACAAGACAATAATAGAAATAGTACTGGTACAAATACAAATAGTAAAATGTACAGAATTATTTCCAAGTATTAAACCTGTAAAATTTCAGCTGCTGTATAAATAATTGTCTTTTTTTATCAGCATACAGAGGAATACACTTGAAAACCATAACCTGCATATTTTTATGTGTGGTATTTTATAGTTTTGATGTCTTTTATTCTAAAATGTGGAAAGTTGTAAAAAAAAAAATATATATATTTTTTTGTTTTCAGACTTTTGATGTTTTGGTACAAATGGGAAATTACTTCTCTAAAACTGTACTGGATTACTTATTACTCATTTTTATAGAATACAAACACTAATTAGAATAAATATAATTAGAATAAGATGTCTTATGAATGGCAGATGCAAGTAATGTAACTATATCAACTTTTCAAACTTATCAACTAATCAAACTGTGATTTCAAGAATTTAAACTATAGCATGTTACCCTCCACTCCAACAACACTACCCCCCCCACCCCCCGCATTAATGCACACCCCCCCCCACACCCCGCATTAACCCCTTTCCAGAAAAGAATTAAATAGCTTATTAGCCACTAAACCTTCACAAATTCTCTTCAGCAGACTACGGCCCTCTAATTATCACACCATGATAGTGGGTGAAAGACTGTTATGTGTGGTGGCACCTGGGCATCTCCATTTGTAGGGTTCAAAATCTCCAATTATTTCTTCATAGGTGGTCACTGGTATTTCTAAGTAGGGGATAGGAGGGGGTTAGTTTTAAAGGAGAAAAAATACATTAAAGGGAGAATGCTGAGGAAGGAGAAGGGGGAATGAGGGGAGGGATGATAACCAGCTGTGGATGCAAAGTGGTGATGAATGTGAGGGTATGATGAGGTCAGGGAATCAGGGCAGGAGAACAGTGGCCTGGTCTGCCTGATAAAAGAGAGGGAACAAACTCATACACACCCTGGCGCCTCACACACTCGTCTCTGAGACAGGCATGCAGCGGCACGGAAATTAATTTGCTCCTTCAGACTCGTGCAGTGGTGCTGCTCTCTTGGCAGCACACACCCCGTTCCAATTTGGTGAACAATGTTATTAGAGTGAGAAAGACAACAGAGCTAGAGGAACATCACTGCTCGCTGTAATTGTGAGCATTCATTTCAATGCTCATATCTATAGTTACTGCTGCGTGTAAAAGTGTGCATGTGTGTGGGTGTCATTTGCAAGTCAGAGTCAGCTGTTTGATTCATATATATGTATGTGTGTATATATATTTGGAAATGTACGTTATATGGACAAATGTATTGGGACATACCTCTTAATCAGGTGTACGAGCACCTAGTCATTACAAACATTTGTAAAGAACTGGTCATCCTAAAGAGCTCACTGAATTTGAGATGTTCCATGATCAAATGTGAGTAGTATTATTGAAAAGTGGAAGTGCTTAGAAACCGCAGTAATTCAGCCATGAAGTGTCAGACCATGTAAAGCTACAGAGTGGGGTCGCTGAGTGCTGAGGCACTTAGTGTACAAAAGTCACCAGCGCTCTGCTGATCAGTAACTCCTCTGGCATTAAAACCAGCACAAAAACTGTGCGGCCAGAACATCATGGCTTTGGTTTTCATGGCTGAGCAGCTGCATGCAAGCCTTGCATCACCATTGCCAAGCGTCTGATGGAGAGGTGTAAAGTGGCCCCCACTGGACTCTATAGCAGTGGAAACATATTCTGTGAAGTGATGAATCACACTTCTCTATCTGTCCGTCTGATAGACGAGTTTTTTGGCTTTGGCGAATACTTCAGCAAACCTGGATATTTTGAGGGACTTTGTGGGAACAGTTTGGGGAAGACCCTTTTCTGTTTCAGCATGACTGTGTCCCAGTGCCCAAAGCAAGATGCATAAAGCCATGGCTGGGTAAGAACAACTTAATTACCCCACACAAAGCTCTGACCTCAACCCCATCAAAGCACCTTTAGGATGAACTAGAACAGAGATTGTGAGCCAGGCCCTTTCATCCAACATCAGTGTCTGACCTCACAAATGCTCTTCTGCATGAATGCATAGACATAATACAAAATTTAATAGAAAGCTTTCCTAAAGAGTGGAAGCGGTTATAACTGCAAAGGGGAACCAGCTCCATATTAATGCCTATAGATATTGAGTGGGATGTGATATATATATATATATATACACATATAAAAAAAACTCATATCTAAGAGATGGTGTTGGGGTGACTGATGTTGGAGTGACACCAGAAATTGAATGTTGAGCCAATGATGTGCATAGTTTTTCCGAGATATTTCCCGCTCCTTATTTAGCAGCACATCAGTGGAAAAAGAAACTAGAACTTGCACAGTACAGCCAGAACTGTTTGGCTCTACAGTGAATGTTGACAACACCTGTGAAGCATTTAGAGAATGCTTCATTTTTCAGCAGTAGTGCATGTTGGGCGTGTTCCTGTCTCTGAGTACAACTAAACCACCCCCCCCCCCACTAAAATGTGAATGGGCAGAATATGTTTATATGGCTGTTTACTTGATGTGGAACTGAAATTTAACACTCTCAGAGATTTCATCATTTTGAAATACTGTCATCAGTTTTAAGTACCATGGTATACTTCATTACCATTATACCACCCATTCCTAACTTGTTCAGCATAATGATTTCAAGACAAATCTACCAAGAATGGTGCCATCATCGCTTCATAGTTGTATATGTATAACATGTATATGTATGCATGCTGCTGAACAAAGGGAGTCAAAAGAGCCGGCTCTTATTGGTGAACTGAGCAAACTGATATGCCTCAAAAAAGAGCTGGAATGCCCATCACTAGTGTGTGTGTGAAAATGTTAGACAGTAACTGTGTGCTGAGGGAAATAAAGCTCTATAAATGCTCTTCTCAGGGCCTGAGCAGAGCTTTTAATTGTAGCCAGTGTGGTTCAAAGTGAGTTTAGAGACAGGGAAAGAGCGTGAGGGGAGCGGGTGAACAAGAGCATGCTGTCATCTATCATTCCTCCCTCAGTGTCCTTTTCTGGGTCACGCTTGTCGGTGGCGGAGATGAGCAGCTATCACTGATTATTAATCATTATAAGCATGCGCGGCAGGATTGATTCTGCCTCAGTCCTCTCTTTGGCCTTGGTCATCGTTCAGCAAGCTCAGAAAGACAGGATGCGAGTGGGGGTGCGCTAAAGTGAGTGTGCATATGCTTGTGTCACTGTAGGGGGTTGTGTTGCAAGTGCTTTTGAACAGACAAGTGTGTTACAAGCAGAAACTGGAAATGAAATATTTTTCAGGCTGAAAAGAATCTTTTATATAATTTTATATAATCTTTATATATGTGTGTGTATATATATACATATATATATATATATATATATATATATATATATATATATATATATATATATACTTTTTTTTTTTTCAGTTATATAAAATATTATTTTGAACAGTGTAAAAGTGTATTCTGTGAAGGACTGGAGACAGCTAGCTAGCGTTAAGGTGAACTTGGCACTAAACATGGACTAAGAATCTAGCCTATTTCATCAAACACAGAGACTTGCTTGACAGTTAGCACATCTAGCCTACTTCATACAATGGTTATGTTTACATGCAAAGATTTTTACCAGTCGGAATGAATACATTCCAATTACAGATTACAGACTGAGGTGTTTATGTGCTCAATCTAGTCAACCATGAAAATCTTCATTTATATGCTCAATACAAGTGATCTGATCCAAAATGGTACATATGTGTGCATTTAAAAGTACCTGCTACCATTACTGAGAACATCACGTGAGGTCCAATCGGCGGAAGATTAGTTTTCAGTGGGAGCACTTGTGTACTCAGGAAAACGTACTTCACATGTACTTATTAAAGAAGGCCAAGAGGAAGACGTCATGTTCTGAGACGCATATGCTGGACGTCCGTCCCACTGCTGTCTTTTGAAAATCAGAGCATGAACTCTGTCTCGTCTGCAGACCAGTTTCTGCTCTGCTATGTTGAACGCTATAATGTACATTCTGATAGGAAATGTAACCAGATGCAAGTTTACATGGCAATTATTCTTCTATTTAAAGGATTATTTACACGATTACCTACCTCGTTCAATCCGATATAAACCGTATTCCGAATGGCATCAATCGGACTAGACTATTCTGACTGAAGTGTATACATGGACGTATTCTATTCCGATTGAGCTATTAGCTATTATTAACAGATTATTAGGCTGCATGTAAACGTAGCCACTGTGGCTCTGCAGAAGACATACAGTGTGCTATGTAAACTCTTCTTTAAAAAAAAATCTCACGACAAACAACGTATTTACTATGGCAACAATGTTACCCTTTAACTGTTGGACCCGAGTGAAGCAACGTTTCACTTTTTTATGTAAATTTCACATGCTTTCTCACGTTCTTCCGGTCTTTTTAGTGATGTTATGACTGGGATTAGTGGAGAACTACAGTGCATCATTTCAAATCATTTCCAGACAAAGCAACCATTAAACACAAGCTATTCATTTTTCAGTGTCAGAAAAACATCAAGAAACATGTATCTAGCTGAAAATTATACAGAAGCCTCCAACACAAGATAGGGGCGAATGGGGTAAGATTAACTGTTTTTTACTTAGGTCGCACTATCGTCAGGAGAATATGAGACAGGAATAAAACTAATGCATAACACAAGTTCAGCATGTGTGACATCAGTTGAAATGTTAGCAGTGTACTTAACTCCAATATACAACAATATAGGGGGTCCTAAAATATCACTAATTTGTCTACAGTTCTGAAACCTGAAGATGTTTTACCAAGTATCTGGGATTAAAAAAAAGCATGGCATAAACTTTTTGATTATTAACATAAACACAGTTGTCACATTTTTAGAACAGCCATATAATTACACACTTTATAGCCAGTGATGTCACATATGTATGGAAAATGTTATTAAGAATGGCAAAACAAGAGTGATGGTTCTACGTCATTCAAAAGGAGGTAAACAGAAACTGGGGCCACAAGCACTCATTTTTTGAAAACACTGTTTTTCTTCTGTAATTACATGGCATGACAGCTGCCATGGTGCGTCTAAAATAGGAAATTTAATGTCAGTAATTCCTTCATTGTTGGGAAGCAGCACTAATTTAAACACCAGATATTTGGCTTAACTGTTTATAAACATGAGGGGGTTAGATGAACCACTGGTTGAACTCACAGCCCCACTTGCCCCACAGCTACCGTTTTGGGAAAATTGCTTAGTCCAGCAACCCAGAACTACACTTTTGCTTATTTCCTCATGCGTTTTTACACAATGGCAGTTGATCAACATATCTGATGTATATCTTTGACATGCGATTGATTATATGTGATATAAACAAGCAAACAAACAAAAAAAACAAGTGTTTTGTGAAAAAAATATGCTTACCGCTTCATCCAAATGTTTTCTCTTTTCACAGCAAGATGAAAATGGTGAATGCAAACTAAAATTAGTGTGTCACATGGCAAAATTATGTATGGCTGCCCAGACACAGGTGGTGGGTCAACTTTCCCACTGGCTTATCTTACCCTACCCTGTGTTTGTAAATTTGTCCACTCTACTTTGGTGCACTCTCTTCCCACTTTAACTCCTCCATCCTTCTAATCTTATAACAACCTGCTACAGCTCTGCCCTCTCAGCAAAGCTGTCAATGACATGTTGCCCTTCAAAAAGACTAACATTCACACAAGCATCTACCCAAACACACCTCAGCTGCCTCGCTCATTTCTTTCTCATGCACATGTGAAGTGGCTAAAGGAGATATTTCTGAATATACCATGTAAGATAATCCACTTGCATAAGAAACACAAAAGTCAATGAAAATATGTGAAAATTGGAGATCAATTATGGGACTTCTTACAACCAAGTATGACCTCGTAGACACCAAAACTGTCCCAATCAGATAAACAGCACTTAAAGCTTTCATCTTTGAGAGTGAGGAGAAAATCAAGCTGTACTCTAACTGTAGATCTGAAAAAAGATACGTCAACAGAAAATGAACCAAACTGAGAATGGTGGCATGCAGCTATATCTGATAGGCTCATATTAGGCAGTATCGACTGAAGGTCCAAATGGCTTGCTCAGCTAGGAAATCCACATATTCCCCCTGAGTGCAGTTAGAAGAGTAAAGGCTACCTTGCAAAATGAAATAGGAATGCAGAGCTGAGGGGGCACAATATTCCAACTGACGGGCTTTGCCTTCTGGTACTTTTGCAGTGTTATTGTTAACAATGAACGATTAATGTAGCTACAACATAAAACACTACAATGTAAGAAATAAAGGTATTGTGCAGGTAGATTTTTTGTTCAACAGTGGTTTTAAGGTCCAAGACAAGACGGGATGTGTTGAGTCAATACAACTTAGAAAATATCATTTCAATGGATTATGGCACAGTTATGTTCTAAAGGTGCTGAGATGTATCTTTGAAGGTACCATCTCAGTCACAAGAGGGGCACTGACCCAGTGACAGTTCTGTACCTTTTTTCTAGTCTAATGCCATAAAAGCTATCAGATAATGTATTTCTATTTTTTTGAGTGAGTTGTTTTTCAGTTTGAGGGCAAGTGTATGCATTGCATAGGCCAGCATGCTGTGATTTGCATTGTCCAGGGCATTCAGGTGGTAGGAGGCATGTTGGCTTCCTGCCCTGCCACTCCAGGTGTCGTTGTTTTAATTGAATGGGGCTGAAGAGGATGGCCCCATAACTCACCTCTGAATGAGGATCTAATGAAAGCCAAACTACTGGACATTAACTGGGGGATTGGCTGCAGTAGCTGGAGCAGCTGGTCTTGATTAATATGGCTTAATCTTGTGCGGGTGTGTGCATGTTAATATGAGTGCGTTTGGAGAGTTGTGTGTGGTCTGAATTTCCGGTGCAGGTACAGGGCTCACTGCACTCACGGCCATGGCCATCTCGACACGAGTGATCGCGTTCAATGAGGCCGTAGCCTGTACATGGAGAAGGTCATATATTGGAACACCTACACAGCCTCTTATGTTGTAAGCCCCCTCCCTTCATCACCTACTCGTTTCCACCCTCGCTCAGGTTCGGCTGTGATTAGGTGTGGACTGCCGGTCAGTGGACGAGTCCTCTCATTATTTCTGATGATAATAAACAGTAACATGCACGCAGGGGATTGGGCTGCGGCAGGAGTGGCTGCGTTCTGGATCACTGCATGGCTAATGAAGGTTAATTAGGGTTCATTAGGACATGATGGCTGCTCACAACAACACCTCAGCCCCACGCTCGGCAGCCAGACGGCCCTTCAGCTTGGCCTCCTCCTGCTGACACTCCTGTAATGGCGGTGCCGACGACCGCCCAGCCGAGCTGGACTCATGTACACTGATCAATCTGGAGAAATCACTGGCCGGTGTCAAACTTCACTCAGCGCAGCTGGAAGCACCATTTTCATAAAAGTCATGTTTTTTCTGTTGAGGTAACAGTGAGTGAGTGTAAACTGGTTTGAATCGTTTGCTTCAGTACAAATCATATAATCATATCATGTTGACCAAAGCACAGTCAGAACTCAGAACAAGGGCACAGTTACTGCTTTGTGTTACCAGCATACAGTCATCAGTGATAGCAGAGAAGGACAAAGTCCAACTCCTCACTGTTGGGCTTTAGTTACATTTAGGACATCTTATGCTTTCAAATAGGGGGTATAAGATTCTAATTCTTTGGTCATACGAAGCTGAAGTCAGCTATTCACCAGCTTCTTGCTCGAATTTTCCTGTTTGACCTTAAATGGTGCAGCAGTCACATTCTGGCGCTTCAGGCATCAGAACTGATGGAATGGGAATGTTAGTGATTTTTTTATGGTTGTTATGAAGAAAAAACCATAATACACTGAAACTATATTAAGCTAAGACACTGGTTATCATAATTTTTTAATGGAGAAAATTTTCACATTTGTGTGGTTTTTTTGGTCTGTTTAGCAGTCATCTTGCCGGTTTTTCTTTTTTTATATATATCGTATCTCCATTTTTGTCATTCTTCTGCCGCCCATGCCTATAATGATTAATAATCAGTGATAGCTGCTCATCTCCGCCGCCGACGAGTATGACCCAGACTTACATAAAAGGTGTACAAGCATGTTTGTTGTCAGTTCGTGAATCTTGTCATTAGTGACCGCTCAACTGTCTTTGTAAATGTAACACGATGCCATGTGATCTGTTAATAGGAAAATAAACCTAGTTTCTGGAGCAAGTCTCAGAAATGGAGCATTTCAGATGTTAAAGTGAATGCTCAGCAATTTGCCACCCTTTCTCTTAAAGGCACAGCGTGGCCTCTCCTCCCCACTCTCCTCCCCTTGTCCCGTGCAGTAATGAAAACAAAAGACATCCTGCAGCAGGGAATCAGAGCGCAGTGCTATTAGAAGCCATGCAATAATTAATTTGCCTATTACCAGCGCCAGCTCGTTTATCTTCATAAGATAATGCCATCACTCCCAGTCTCTGGCAGCCTCGCGCGGGCGCTGTCTTAAACGGCCCTAATTACGTCCCTGCTGCCTGTTTTATTGTAGTTGATGGAAAACTCGCTTAATCTCCACTGTGCAGATCGTGTAAATAGGTCTGGGCCTTGAACAGCAGATATTAGAGATTCCATTACAGTCTAATGATTTTTCTTGTGTTGGCTTTTGCGAGCAGTGCTGGAAACAGTAAACAGGCCAGGCGTTCACTGCAGGATTTTTTTAATCGGTAACGAATGAGAAAACAATATCTTATGCTAGACTTTGGCAGAGCCGATCACAGAACTTGTTGCTGACCCTGTGCAGAACCTGAAGCTGACTTTTGCTTGAAAAAATCTAACATCGGATTGCTTCCAACCTGTCTGAGTAAAATTGACTTGGGAAAGGTCTCAAACTTCCGGCCATGTCAGCCCTAGTTGAGCCTCCAAGAAACGATTTTCACTCCAATCATGAAAAGTTGTTGGAAGAGGGAAATCAGGGCTCAACTCGGATTAAAAAAAAACACAGCCAACAGCCAGCTGAATTTGTACTTTTGGCTTTTCATTACTGCTTATTTGGTGACTTCAGTCTGGGTAAGTAGCCAATTGATAGCAATGCAATTGGGCCTATCATAGTCACAGTTAAAGTTTCTGAATTTAAGACTCTGGGTTACAGTGGGTCACTGTTACTGTTGAGCTATAGTGGAAGGACAAATAGGAGACTCATTAAAAAAAGAATAATGGTCATATGTTGACTTGGAGTAATGGTCATATGTTGACTTGGACATAGCTGAACATCATCACCTGTCCAAAAAATGGGCACACCGATTCCTGAAACCTGGTAACTGCTGCACATGAAGACACAGGCTTTAAAAGGAAGAGAATGCATGTTGGTGAATGCAGCTGTTATCTAGATCATTCAGTATTGTGACAGTAAAGGTTAGACAGAGACATATACACCTTCTCTCACTCAGCTATGCCGCTGCCAGTAGTTAGATAGTCAAATACACCAATGATGAAGTCAAACGATGAAGTGCCACTCCAATAAGCTCTGCCACAGATAAGATACTTTTTAGTTTGCTTCCACTCATAAAAGGGCGTTTTAATTGAAAGAATTCTTGGAACAGCACAGCCTCTGATGCAGAGTTTTAACCTTTTTTCCTTCAGGTAGGGCTTTTTGTAGTCAAAGGAACAAAACCAGTGCAGTACCAAAGCAGTGCTAACAGTAGGCCTACAGTCTTAAAAATAAAAAATGATGACATGCTTTTGGTTACTTGAAGATCATTTGAGTGGATGGTTCTTTAATGTCAACCTCAAGTGTTTTCAGACTGATTTCTGTCTGCTGCATCTTTACCGTTTGGTTGGTTAACATAGACAGGAATTTAGATGCTTGACCCTGTAGTTAGTGAAAGAAGAGAAAACCTATTGACTCCTAACACCAAATACTAAAGCCTATAACTGAATGTCTGACCACTGACAAGAAAAACACAAAGAAAATATCCCATTGATGAGGATTCATCACCTTTAGATGTCATATCATTATCGCTGCTCACACTGTCCACAGTATTAAAATATCAGTTGAGTAATATTTGCTATCAATCAGTCAACATACAGACACAGTAGTTGGTTAAATCTTTATCAATGACCATAAAGTGGAGGTGATGTGTTAGTGTGTTGTGTTGGTACCTCCGTGTCACTGCTGGATTGAGAATAGTCCACCAACCAAAAATATCCAGTCAACAGCAACCTTTGGGCAGCATCCTGTGACCATTGAAGAAGGACTGGAAGATGACCAAAACAAATTGGAGCAATGTATGAGCTATCGTCTCTGAATTTACATCTACAAAGTGGACCCATAAGGTAGGAGCATCTAATAGAGTGGACAGTGAGTGGACACAGTGTTTAAAAACTCCAGCAGCACTGCAGTGTCTGATCCACTCGTACCAGCACAACACACACTAACACGTCATGTCAGTGTCACTGCAGTGCTGAGAATGATCCATCACTCAAATAATACCTGCTCTGTGGAGGTCCGGTGGGGTCCTGCCCATTAGGGAATAGGGTGAAAGGGGGCTAACAAAGTATACAGAGAAACAGATGGACTACAATCTATAACTGTAGAACTACAAAGTGCTTCTAAATGGTAAGTATAGCTGATAAAATGGACAATTAGTGTAGATAGAAGGAGACATGACTAATGCAGTGCTTGGTGAGTGTATAGCAAAATGCCATGGCATATTCATGTTATTTAAATATTCAACTAACTTTTTATGAATTTTAAACAGCGGGTTTATGTTGTTATTGAGAGCAAATAAAGCTATTTATATTCCAACATGGCTAACAGGAATGCCAGTGTGTCATATGTACATTAAGCACACACAGTGTGACCTTTGGGTTTAAAATAACACCAATAAAAATCAGCCACGACAGTTAGTCAGCTGATTTGAAAAAGTAAAACTTGTAGAAAAACTTGTAAAGACAGAGGAATCAGCTTTAGAAATGCTCTTAGTAAATACATCATGAACATTATGTATCCTTAACGTTAGCTGGCTAACTTGTTGCTTGCTTTTAATGGAGGCCCCCATGTTTTTTTTTCCACTTTGTAGCTGAAACACACAGAGGTTGAACATGACCTGACCATTTCCAAGTTAAACCTAAGTACAGGGAAAGTACACTTGTATGGAAAATTTGGGCACCTCTGGTCAAGTGACATGTTTTCTTTCCTAACCGGCCACTGTTTGTTCAAAATACACCAAAACTACAACACCAAAAATTAGTCACTGCATACTTGAATGATTCAAAAATCATTTTACATAAAAAAATATTTTATATAAAATAACAGGCTGCATTAGCTGCAGACAACTGTTAAGCAGAGTTTTGTTTTGTTGGGTTTTTTTGCTGTCCCATAGATCATTGTTGTGGAGGAGATAAGCTCACATTATTTTGCAATGCATGCTGGGAACTGTAGTGCAGCTTATGGTGAAATGGGCTAATATTAATAGAAAATTTATTTTGTGGGCCGAACAGGATTGTGCCACAGGCCTGACTTAGCTTGCGAGCCTGGTGTTTGACACATGGGCTGCAAAGGATGTGCACTTACTTTCACATAGAAAAAGTATAAGCCCTAATTTGACCGGGAGTGTTTACACTTTTGTGTACAAAGGGTCTTTAGGGAGCCGAATACTCCCTAAAGAGCCTTTGTAAATTGGTTATTTAGAAAACCAGATGGCATTGCTTCAGCCACCTTTTTGTCAGAGTAATATATGCAGAAATGTGGCCGTTTAGTAGGAGGTGGCACTTGTGTTGTGGTAGAATACCTCAGACCCATTCCTGAGCTTCACCCTCAGTCACCCTGCCAGTGCCTGAAGGGGGGATGATGAAAATTTAATTCAGACCTTCCCTTCCCGACTTCACGCCCATCACACATGCATACTCACAGTCACTCGCATACCTGTCACAAACACATACACACACAAACAGAAGCAAAGTCGCAGACATTCATCAGCCACAGCAGCAGTAGAGGTGGTGAGTGTGTACAGTGCGCAGCAGGAGCGGGCACGGCACAAAAGGCCCTGGTACAGGAGCACGCTCGTGTGAAACGTGGCATCAAAGCGCAGATGACAGGCTGAGAGTGGAGAGGTGGGGAAGTGATGCATCCACTCAGGTGGAGTACTCGCTGCTGTCACATAGGGTTTGTGTGTGCAGGAAGCGTATGAATAAAGCAGCCTGCGTATCCATGTGTGTATCTCTGTCCGTGTGTGTGTAGAGGCGTAAAGCATTGAGCCTCGACCCAGTCTTCTGTCTTTTTTAGGGGAGGTTTAATGGGTCATGTTGGAAGTACCATCTCTGAAAAGGGAGTTTGAACCTGTTTTTTTGTAACAGGCCAGGTGCTGTAATGGTAATGCTTTAGCAGCATTGATGCAGAAGCTTGTGTTATTGAGGGTAATCCTTAGTGGATTTGACTAGCAGTGCACAATTGGAATCAGTCAGGGTGTAATGATGAGGAGGCAGCAGCTGAGTAGCTTTATCCAGGGGGGCTTCCAAACTGCCTCATGGTCATCATAACAAGCAGGGGTCAACACACAAGCAGGCTGGTAAACACTGGAATAATCCGTAATTGAAAATAAAAAAAACAGAAAAATACAAGAGCAAGAATCGACATATTTGATAGAATGAGAAAAAAGGAAACAGCTTAGTCTTCATGGACAAAGACAAACCAAGAACTACAGATGCGAGGCAAAGGAATAATTTGAATAAATGAGTGGAGAAACATAAGAAGTGTACTTGCTCCCTGCATGTGTATTGCATGATTAGAGATTGAGTCGTTCAACGTTCAACACGGCCTTTTATTATAGAAAAATCTTCAACTAAAGCACTACACCCAGTAAAGCTGGAGCTTAAAATGAAGTGGCTAAACAACTTGAAATGGTCAGTTAGTCTGAGTTTGTAGACTAGGGTAATGACTAATCCAGCTGAAGTTTGAATATCTGTTGAAAGAATATGATCAGTGCTTCACTAAAACCTCAGCTAGATTAGCTACACCTAAAGCTAAATAAGCTATTGCTGGTTTTACATCTTTCCTTTCCTGAGAAGAACAGTATTATATTATCCTGTTTGTCCTTCGTGGTTCCTGCCTTTAAGCTGTGATCGCAATGGCTCATGGGAGCTTCTCCCATGACTGGCCCCAGGAACAGAGTGGGATTAACTTTCCTGCCACTCTGGAGTAGATACTTTCCTTTTTTCTTCTTTCTAGATACTTCTCTTCTTTTCTTCTTTCTAGATACTTTCCTTCTTTTTCCAAATAGATGAGTTAGACTGGAATGTCAGCAAAATACTTTATATTTATTTCAGATTAAAAAGAAAACAAAAGATCGGTTATTGCTTATTGCTGTGTAATCAGAGTAATTTAGATTTCTATTAATGCGTTTTCTAGTTTAAAAGGGTAGCTTGTGAGGCAAAATAAAAACCTATGAAATTTCAGCTTTCACTCTTACGTTCTTGACATATTAAACAAATGCAGCGACAGCTTTAAGAAATCACGGCATTAATGAACAAGTGCAGATTAAATGGCAGACAGAGTTTTTTTCTTTAAGGGTTAAGCAATTAACATCCTACCAGGCTCTGTAACATGTATAAAAAAGACTCCGTTGACCTTGATTTTGGCTCAAGATGGCCAGAGAAAAAGATTTGTGACTTTGAAAGAGGGGTCTCATTTTTGGGGCACACCGTGACAGATATGGTATCAGCTAACATTTACTTCATGACTTTTTTTTTTTTGGATCATCTATGTTGCAATTTCATGCTGTAAATAAACTGAGCCAACTGAACATAAGCCTGCTGCATCTGAATGCAGTTGCCAATAATGTCAGCTGTTTGGAAAGTTCGGAGATTGTGAAGAGGTGACATGTTTCAAATCAGTTCCTGTCACGTGTGGTGTTAAATAAACAGTGTTGTTGTCACTGTTGCTTGTGGTTTTCAAGAAAGAAAAAAAGTACTTTAGTTGCTAGAAGTCAGCCCATCAGCTAGTTTGGCTGTAAAGTGGTTATAAAGATCAATCCGCGCAGGCCTAGCTTTAACATGGCTGTTAACAGTATCAGTCATAATTTGCAGCAGGTTGATGATATATCTTTTCTTGCATTATGTATAATTTTATCTTTACCAGTACAGCTTTTAGTACAGTATCTTTTAGTGCAGCTGAGTGGTTTTTTGGCTCAAGCAGTAAGTCATCTTGGGCCAGTGAATGCCTGTTGCACTGTATACCATTAGACAGTCATCACAGTACTTTTGTGATGTAAAAGTTACTTCATATAATTGTATTTATAAAATACAGTGTTATATACAATGTGAGCCCTTTTTTCTGATCCTGCATTTCTGTTAAGCTGCTCTCTCTTTAGACGTAGGACATCTGCATGACGTTGTCCTTCTGCCTTCGAGGAATATTCACCCACATCTACACTTCAAATAAAAAGAAGACATTTACCGCTGATATTAGCCCAATCATGCTTACCCACTCTCAATTAGATAGAGGGGCCTGTTTTTGAGCACAGTGCCAAGGAGGAGCAAGGACACTTGTGCTTGCTGAAGCTCTAACTCGCTTCCCACACAGCAACTGATATGACTGTCATTGTATAACTTTTCTCACTTGTTATTATCCCTGTTTTCCCAGTGTCCGATTTTTTTTTCCTGCATAAAGAGCGCCGATAAATTCTCATTCAGAGTGCCAGAGCACAGTCTGGTCATTTGTAAATAGAGAGTGCTGACAGAATAGTCAGTGGGAAATTCAGAATGATGCGAGCGCCTGACGTGCTGGCTGAGTAGGTGGAAGGCAGGTGGAAATAGAAACAGCCACAGAGCAGATATTTTCTTCTGTTAGGTTACAACACGTTCAGTTTTGCTGAGCTGGTTTTGAATGATAGGATTAATTAAAGCGACTCAGATTAATGAAATGAACTGCGAGGGCCCACTCGTTTCTCAAATTCCAGAATCTTCTGGCACTCAAGTGTGAGTGCTGTAATTTCAGATAAGAGTGCTTTGATAGAGCTTTTCGAATGCACCTTTACAGCCAAGCCTTTTGAAAATGTAAGGCTTTTAGTTTCACATTGCCTCCTGAGTGCAATAGCAGTTACTAAAACAGTGAAGACCTGAAAAAGTGTTGACCTAAAAAAGTAGGCTGCTCTTTGAGAAGAGGTAGGGAGACAGTGACTCTAAATAGTCTAAAGCAGTTTCAGTGCTGCACCATGCATATTTTTCCTGCGCTAACTCACCTAATTTGAGTCATCATTTAAAAAACAGTGGTTTAAAGAAAAATTACACTCAATAACACTGAAAAGTTTAATGTATTGAATATTGAAGTAAAACTGTTGAAGTGTTGATAATTTCTCCATTTAGTATAGTAATTGGCATTAAAATTTGACGGAAGATTATAGAAAATGATGATTTATTTCTTCTAGATTTTAGGACACTCACATCTTTCTGGACTTCCTAGAGCTATCTAAGGAAATTCATAAGGCATGTGTGTTTTACAGAGTAGCCAATGACTTTAGCAATAACAATGAGAATGACTTAAAATATTGTGGCAGGAAGACTGAGAATGTTAAATAGTAGATGAAACATGGCTAAACATTTTATTAAGTTCCGGTAGACATTTTAGAGAAGTACATGTATTTACTATAAAATGTTGCCTATATATTACTGGACACCTTCACGATTGTATAGAATGGGGCTTACAGAAAATGATCTCTGCTGGAAATACTAAAAGGAATGGTGTACATTTACATTCTCTGTGGGAGTGTGTATTTTTCCTACCTTTCTGGGAAGGAATATTGTATATGCTGGGTAAATGAATTGGGAAAGTCTTAGCAGTTTGCCCACAGTTCACTGGGCAACAAAAAGACAAACTTAACTGAGGTGATTTCAGGATTGTTACCACAGACCTGGTATCAGCTGTAAGAATGGGTGGATTTGTTGGTCAAAGCTGCCTCTTATGAAAGTCTTTTAGCTAGGAAATCTGATCAGTGTGGAAAAATAGTAAGGTGTGGGAAAATTTGTGGTGTAATATGCCTTTGGATGTTTAGCTTCAGCTTCACCTCACAGCTGCCTTCCTTCTCACATGATCTTATATATTTAGATTTGGTATCTGGTATCTGGACTGCTTTACTGTTAATTAAAGTTTGGGGAAAAAAGTGTATACATCCTCTATAGAGAACACACTTCAATGTGACTTTTTTTACAAATTATTTTGTATAATGTTTACTTATTTGCTAAATTTAATATATTTTATACAACATAATATAAAATATATTAAAATAGAAGATGTCATAACTTTTGTGCAAGCAGTTTTGTTTTCAGTATGTTTCAATTTAGTAAAGAATAAACAGTAATTGTGTATTAAAATGTGTTAAGGTGTGTTCTCTCTTATTTTAACTAGAAAAGCAACAAAACATGTCATCTGACCAGAGGTGCCCAAACTTTTGCATATGACTGTAAGTGTAACTGGTGTACCTATTTCTATCGAGATGATTTAGAAAAATACTGGAGTGTTCCTATAAAGGACCATCCATTGAAATGCTATTTAGAGAACCAGAGGTGGTTCTTGTATGGCTTCCATCCAAAGAACCCTTTGGTCACTTATATTTTTAGGAGTGTACCTCCCACGCCACCCTATTGGTTCAAAATCTAGCATTTTTGACATTACTGTAATAACATGGCAATAAGAAAAGACCTCTCACGAGCATGCATGCACATTTTTCATGTTTTCTCCAAGGTAGCTTTACAATTTTCTGCTGTCTGCTAGGAACGGTGAGGTGTGTCACTGTGGGAGATGTATCCAGATGACAGGGTATGGTGAGCTCTATATGTCAGTGTAATTTGCCCATGCCTGTGCGTGACTGAAGCTGCTCTTATGAAAATGAAGGCCTCCTGGAGCGCCTCTACACTTCCCCTGATTACTCACTCAACAAGGGCACCTTGGAAATCTGTCCATACAAGCTTGGAAAAAGACGCTCGGCCAGCATTGATATACCAAGCGGCCTTCAATCTCCATAGTGATAGCAGAGCATACATAACCTTTCTCTGGGTTCGCTTTCCGAGACAGGTTGTAATTACTTTTGCATTCAGTCACAAGCTGAAGAAGAGATCATTTTTCCAATAAATGTCTCATTATGACATTTGTTCCAGTGTGTGTGTGTGTGTGTGTATATGTGTGTG
Source organism: Pygocentrus nattereri (assembly GCF_015220715.1). Classification (NCBI taxonomy): domain Eukaryota; kingdom Metazoa; phylum Chordata; class Actinopteri; order Characiformes; family Serrasalmidae; genus Pygocentrus; species Pygocentrus nattereri. The sequence continues at coordinate 28,457,023 of NC_051215.1, read as the reverse complement.
TGTGTATCTTCATGGCATAGAAGAGAATGTGCCCTTTGTGCTGGATCTAATGCCAAGATCCTAATATGGTAGCTGACTAACTGTTAAAGCAACTCCATATTAAACACCCACTGCCGTATTTATATAGCCACATTTATGTGGCTTGTCTTCATTGTGTGGTGAGTCCACACTTGACCAAGGTTTTGTCCTTTTCCCACAGCTCTAACAGTAGTTGCTTGGAACCGTGTGTTCAAAAGTTTGGAAAAAAAGTAATTTCAACAGTATAAAAATAGTGGGAAAACTAATTTGAGGTGAATGATGAACGGAGCTGTAGGTGATTCTAAAATGATTGAGAAAAATTTAGAGCGTCAAGATCAAATTTATAATAAATCTAACATCCAGAATGGCTCATACTGGAAAAATGTAATCATATGAAGGACAACAGAAATGATTGTGAGTTGATAATTACAGTATAGGGTGTATAGTACATAGGTACTGTGCAAAACTCAGAAACCACTCTCCATTTATTTAATGTCCAGGCCAAACGGTCGCTAAATACAAATTATTAATATTCAGGGAAAAAAACAAAGTAGTATATGTTTAATACAACCTTAGTAACTAAAAATATCAGTATTTAGTTTGGCTGTTCTTTACTTTTATTATAGCTTCCATTCTTTTCAGGAGACTCACTTTAATTTTTTTCTGAGAAATCTGCAGGAATATTTTTCCACATTTCCAAAGTTCCGTCTTAGAGGTTTGGTGCACTTTCAGCTTCTCACGGTTCAAATAATCCAAAACACATTTAGTGTTGAGGTCTGGACTCTGGGGTGGTCAGTCCATTGTTCTGAGAACACCAGCAGCTCCTTTTCATTTGTACATTTTTCTTCTATTTTTCTCTCAGTGAGGTTTTTCTTGTCAGCTACACATCCTTTCAGAGCCATAGCGCTGAGTCTTCTCACAGAAGGATGGACAGAAACACATGTGGATGTTTTCTCTGTATCTTTTAATCTTTTTTTTTTTCAGTTATTTTCACTTGACCTTCTCCTATATTATGAAATATCTCCTGAAAAAAATAAATCTTGAAACCAGGGAAATTAAGCAAGGCAAGCTCTGCCTCTTGCACAGTGCTGTATAATAACTCAGATTCTGTGAAATTTTGAATAAAACATCTTAAATATCTTTTGGTGTCTAATTATAAAATTCTTATTTTATATATGCATTATTGTATATAATTATCATAAAATAACAGAAACTAGCAATAAATAGTGAATTCAAACTTTTGAACTATAATGCATTTATTTAAGATATTTTTCCCCAAGTGTTGCTTATTAATTACTTATATGTATGTACAAGGGGCATCGTAATTGTAAGGGCTACTGCACACTGGATGTGCACCTTCTAGCCCTGCACTATTTCTCTGAGTTTCCTCAGCGTTTTGCTAAAGTTTTATTATAATAAACCCAAAAGGCCAGAGCAGGTGATGTGTGGCTTCAGAGTTACACCAAGAAAGAGAGCCATTCTCTTAAGTCAACTAGTGTTGTCACCTCACATCCTTTAGCTTTAAAAAGGCAGGCTTGTGGGAGTTGGTTAGCAGATACCAGTCATGATGAATTTACTAAATGATGTTGGAAGTTCCATTCCATTAAATCTATATGAGTAGGCTGGTAAACTGGCTACACTTCCTATATGCTATAGCAGTGCCTTGTACTAACTGCTATGCTGTAAGTCAGTGTGCAGTAGCCTAAAGAGCAAGTGCTTATCAGAATCAGTTATAATAGACAGGTATTAACCACTAGCCTGATATGCACAGTGTGACTCTCACACACCCACACACACACATTACTTCCTCCCTGAGGACTTGTGCGCATGCATACAAATGTCATGCTTGCACTGTTGCTTTTGTGCCCCGGAGCACGATTTAATTGCTTCTTTTCATTCATATCTGCAAGTGCTCTTGGACAGGAATGAAGTATGCAACAGGGAGAAAAAAACACACTGTTATCAAGCACACACACACACACTCTTTCACAAACTTAACAGTGTCCGTAGACTATGTTTTACAAGCAGTCGATTATGCACGGAGTCGCTCGTGTGAAAATAACATCGCGTCTGAATACCAAATACATTGATAAATCAGGCCTTGGAGGATTATTGATTAGAACAGAGGAGTTTTTGTGTAAAATGAGATTTTTTGCAGCAGGCAGAGCTGCGTGCCTACCGCCTCACTTCCAAAATCAAACCTTTGCTGGATGTCATATCGACTGCGTTGCTTTGATGAATGGAATTCCTTGTGGAAGAAGGGGGGCGGAGTGGCCGGATAAAAAGGATGTGATTCAAATTAAGCCGAGCACGTGAGAGTAAACATAGACAGGCTTTGTGCACTTCACAGCCTAAGACAGCGGGGAGAAGTGACTTATTCAGCTGGTCTGAATGCAGTGGAATGTACAGCATCTTTGGTGTCATATTAACATGTATTATCGACTGATTACTTGCATTTTTTTATAGATACAGTGCTGCTAGATATGATTTCCGCAGTTTTTAATTTCCCACGATTGCTGTAAAGCACTTGGGCTGTTACCAAACAGCAGAAGCATGATCAAAGACAAGCAATTAGTTCCTACTTTCTTTATCTCTAAGATCAGCTCAACTCAGAGTTGGCTTTGACTTTGTTTTAAGGCTTGTCTGTCAAGCCTGTGTGGCTGCCCGTGTGTGGACAGGCCCTGGTCTATTGACTGACAGGCTTCAGGTCAACACTGATAGCTGATCGATTGGGCGAACGATCGGCGGCTCTTATCTTGTCACGGCGGGCTCGGAGCAGGCCAGGGGCCGTGCTCCGCGCTATTGGCACCCGTTCACCACACATTGAGCTCCATTGTCAGAGCCTGGCCTGATGAGTCTGTGAGATAACGCTCAGACAGCCCTGCTCAAACAAGCTGCCTCACAGGGATCTCATTCGCATTTCCCACACTCCTCTTCCCATTCCGCTTCCTGGGTTACTGATTCCTGCACACATTGTGCAGTTCTTTATCTACATCACCAGGAATTTCTTGGTGCAGTTAAACCCCTTCTGCTCTAAGCTTATTTTTCTGTTGGTAATCTTGAGGCTTCTACTACAAGTTTTTTTAGTAACTGCTGTGAAATCGAGATAAATTATATAGTTCTAGAGTGAGGAAATGTAGCGTGAGCCCCCATCCAGTCTTCAGGGTTTGGTCTTATCAAACCGAACCCACCGGTGGTACATTAAGAGATGTATCTGTGTGCCGATGTCACACGAGATGTATCTGTGTGCTGATGTTTAACTCATTTAAATGTGAACACTGAAAGCCAACCTCAGGTTGATGTTTAGGTCTCAAATACAAATTCACCATTATACTTATGAAGATGTGACGTTCGTACTTTAATCATGTCCTCAGAAGACACACCCTTCACCCAGTTTTGACTCAGTGAACTCAGAATCTTCAGATTCATCCAGTCAAGGAACAAAACACAACCCACGTTATAAAAGATTCTGACCATTGGTTTGGACTTGGCGTGAGTGAGAAAGGGGTGGAGTCGACAAGGTATCTCAAATAACAGGCACTCGAAACTACGGGGACTTCATCACCAGCCAGTTATAAAGGTGTCAGCATCAGGGGTTACTGTACACAAGTACACTGTACACATCTTCTGAGCGAGTGCACAAGCTGATTCAAAGAGCAGTTCATATCAGAAATGATTGATTTGTTCAGTCATCTTCTTCTTTCGGCTCCTCCCTTTAGGGGTCACCACAGCGGATCTGATTTGTTTAGTCATAGCAGTGATAAAATGCATCTTATGTGTTACTTTGTGTCAGCTTTGGATCATTTCATTTCATTTATCATAATATTTACACACAATGTATAGAGCAACAAGCCTTTTCAAATTCTGTAAAAAAAATGAAAAACATAAAAAATAGAGATACAAGGGTTTCTTCTGACAACAGCAATATGCTTTAAGAGTTATGAGATGATGATTGTGTCATTAATGTGTTGAAGCTCACATGGGGTAGATTTTACTGTGGTTATCAATGAGAAGTTTAGAGTTATTTCAATTAACGTAATTTTGACATTTATGACATGTAAGTGCTTCTGTAAGCCTGTTGACTTTAAGACAAATCAAGGTGGAAACTGGGAAGAGAACACAAGAACCCTAGAGAGGGCTTTTCCATGCCAGTTAGAGCCAAGCCTTTTGAATATTGCATGACATTTAAGAAATCTTGTTTAATTCTGGAAAGAACACTGAGATATGACTGTGAAGGTGACGTTCAATGATCCAGAGGATGTGCACTCACACTTTCAGTGCTGTATTAAGTGACTGAATCATCTCTACTAGTCCTGTGCTATCTCACTTTTTTGTATCAGCAAAAGGATTTTGTGAGTGCTGAACGCTTTGGGGAAAACAAGGCCTTGCATTGTTCAGGAAAGCTGTTTTGCGTACTACCTTTACATCAAGGTCAGCATAATGAAACATTGTGCACTGTACTGTGTAATTTTACTGTATTGAGTTTTTGTGCACTGTGAAAAGGTATCATCTGCTTCTAGTCTATTGAATCAAATATAGCGTAGATGTGGTGTGTAAGCAGAGGACTTAAGTGTTGTGTGTGTATGTGTGTTACAGTTTAATTTCGTGGGCCGGATCCTGGGCCCGCGGGGGCTCACCGCCAAGCAGCTGGAGGCTGAGACAGGATGCAAGATCATGGTGAGAGGCAAAGGCTCCATGAGAGACAAAAAAAAGGTAAAATTCCCAAAACAAACACACACACACAGGCACTCATTCAAAGTCCACAAGTCCATAAGTATGTAGGGGGGTAGGTACTGGCTGTCAAAGGTTTGGGTACAATTAGTCTCACAAGTCAGAATTCTGCCTGTCTGCAAGACTCATCTACTTTGATCCCTTAACTTTACATATCAAACAAATCCAACTCAGCACTTAGAAATCAAATGACTAATGGTAGATTAAAAAGCAGAAATGGCAGTTTGATCTGCAATAGTAATTCAGCCACTGAGATGTAAACATATCATTCAGAGTAGTGTGAAAAGAAATGACTCATTGTAGAGAAGTTCGGTTTTCATTACAGTGTTGGTGATAGGAACCAGGGGTTGCGATGTCTACAACACAAATAGAGCCATTTTATTTGCTGTCCAAAATGACCAGTGAACCTACACATGTCTTCTGAGTTTCTGTGTAATGTTGATGATGGTAAAATAATCATCAATTTGGACAAAAAAGAAGTTTATTTAGATGCTAATCGGATTTTAATCTAATTAAAAAATACATTGTAGGCCAAAACCTTCTCAAAACCATCATAGAACAGTGTCTCAGACATCAGGCAGTGTAGTCATAAGCACTTTATGTAACAACATTTCTGTGATGGAGCTTTTAGAGACAAACTCTTCAGATGTCTGGTTCCTGTCACCACCACTATGAACAATTTTGAGTCAGTAAGTTTCGTAAGAATGGTGCATATCACATCAAACCGCTCTAAGTGACTTTGTTTACATCTTAACCATTTAATTATGCAGACATTTTTTTAAAATCTGTGGAATTTTCCTTTAATTTCAAAATACTACATATTTTTCTCAAGAGCAATAACTATCTATCTAAGAGTTAAGAATTCAGACTGCAGGAGTACTGTAATACATTTGGAACAGAATTTTCACTCTCTTGTGACTCTGAACGGTTATTTATGATTTGTACTACTTTGAACTACTTCTGTAAGCCTGTTAACTTTAAACCAAAGGGCAGAAGCTCTTGCAGCAAGCTGGGTGGAGAACACAAGAACCCTGGAGAGGGCTTTTCCAAGCCAGTTAGTACTTTCAATGTTGCATTACATTTAAGACACAAAATCATGTTTAAATCTGGGATAAACGCTGAGATATGTTTCTGAAGGTGGTGTTCAGTGACCCTGAGGATGTGCACTAGCACATACAGTGGTGCACACTGGAGTGGCTGAAGCACATAGCCAGTCAGACTGCAACAGACAAAACCCCACAGGTGTGGCCAACTTATCCTGCAGAAGATATCACATGCTATGTTTACGATGTGGGAGAAGTGACTGAGGCTGAGACCAGAGTAAACTTCTCATTTTACAGTATTTTTCATACAAATGAGCATATTGTCTTTGTTGCTTTGCAATAACTTGTTAAAGGTGAAGTTATTTGGAGGAACACAAATCTTACTATACAAATACTAGCAACAATATTTGAGACAACACCAAATCCCACATACACTCTTAAAAAAGATGGTTCTTCAAGGGTTCTTTAGTAAAGAAAATGGTTCTTTGCATCGTGAAATGGTTTTTTAGACTGATGGAGACTGTCTTGTGCATAGGTTCATATAGAACCTTTTTGAAAAGGGTTCTGTATAGCACAAAAAACAGTCTGATTTCAAGCTTTTCACAGTAGAAGAACCCTTTTTGGTGCTATATAGAACCCTTTTCAAAAAGCATCTACAGCACATTCTCCATCAATCTGAAGAACCATTTCACCATAGTATAAATAGTGTAGTTTATCTTCTTGTTGTGATGGCATCACATATAAGCACTCATAGGCAACTGTGTACAAGTTTCTGCTTTTACAGTTGATCTGAATAAAATGCTTTCTTTTCATGACACACCGAATGTGCAACCAAAGGTTTCTGTCGAACTGTCACCACAGCAGCTTAAATCAGAAACTTTCAGCATCTGTCAAGTAAGAGTGTGAGCTATGGTTCTGTTATCACTAAGATGGAACTTTGGATGTTAGTTTCATAATTGGAGCTGGATGTTGGAGGCATCAAAGCAGATAGCATTTGCGGTTTGTTAGTTGACTTAGCAAAAATGTATGTTTAAACATTTGCCTTTGATACTCTGGACATGTTTTTGTCTTCTTTGTTTTACCTTCACAGTAAAATTAGAAGTTCCTCCCTTTAGACCTCCACTTGAGTAAAAGTACTAAAGTATTTGTCTTCATATGTACTTAAGTACTGAAGGTAAAAGTACTAAAAGATTAATTATAGCAGTAATGTCCTTATTATCATTTTTGTAAGAAGACTCTTACATGAGAACATTTTAGGTGAAAATACTCCAGTGTCTCACTTGGTGACGCTGACGTCTATTAAAATGATCATAAGCACAAAAGACTGAAGGCAAACAGTTTCCATCAGGGAGAACCGAGTGGCTCTGAAATCACTTTTACAGACAAGCAAAGTTTCAGTTTAAGGTTTATTTGCAACTTAGATACAAGTTTAATAAAAACTGGCTTTAATCTCAGGTTCACAAACGAGTTTTTCTTTACTATATTGCATCTGTATGTTCATAAACATAGTCAAAACAAAACAAATTTACAATAAAGTGTTTGTGTAAATTCTGAAAAAAAGACATACCAGTCACAACTGCATATGTGTACATATTTCTATGTTACATTTACATGTTACATTTTTATGCACACATAATCCAAATGGAACAACAGATTTCACATAATGTAGTGGAGTAAAAAGTAAGATATGCGTGAAAGTAAAAAGTCACCCAAAATGGAAATACTAAAGTAAAGTACAGTAGAAAATAACTACTTAATTAGTAACAAATTAATAAGTAACAAATTGCATTTAATTAGTTACTGTACAGCACTGTCTAATACTAACCCGAGCATAGGGCAAAGTGTAATTATATTTAGTAATACTAAGCTTAGCATTAAAGCCAGTTTGTGTGGTGCAGCCTGCTGTCATTTAGTGAATCTGAACAATTTTGTTATAACTAGCCTACGTTTGAACTGATGTAGACCTAGAAAAATAAACCCAAAGTGTTAGTAAAAAACAGGATAAAAAGGATATTTTTCCTTCGTTACCAACAGTCAGAAAAGGTAATGTTGCTAGCAATCAATTAAAGCAAATTGCTGCCAGTTACCATTGTGTGTAGAGAATCATGCTAATGCTAGCTTCCATTCATTGTTAGCAATGTGGCCAATTTTTCAGTAACTTAAAAGTAATCAAATCTGAAAAGAAGACACAGTAGGCATGGCGGTTTTACCTAGTTCTTCTAAGCATGGATGAACATCATGTGGAGCAATGTATGTAAACTGGCCTGGTTTAGTCTTTGCTGGGCTTTTTGGAGGCCCTGCTGAAGTGTTCAGTTTTCCTGATAGTAGGGAATAACAAGCCCTCCCCAAACTGCAGTTTTGCTCCTGAGAGCTTTGGGCAGGTGTTCAAACATTGTCCTTGGCCTCAGATTGCATGGGGCCTGGCTCCAGTGGCCCCGCCAGGGCTGCTGTCCCAGTCAAAGCCTGAGTCTGATCACTGCACGCTGGGTCTCTATCTCTCCAGGTCAGCAGGGGGTATGGGAGGGTCTGATACTAAGGGTTATGTCCATAGTCCATTACAACAGTCTATGAACACTTGGATAAACATACATGATCTCAGACTTTCATAAATGAGTAGATGTGCCTCAGTGTTTGGTTATTTATCTGATAAGTAGTTTGGCTAAGGAACCAACATGCATTGCATATTAGACATTACTTTGACTAATACCAATCAAATGTTTGGACATACCTGAATGAAGGTTTTCATAATCTTAGAAACATTTTGAACAAAAACAAAAAAAATGTGGGCTTGAAAGTTGTTTCAGTGACAGTGAATATATATTGACGTACTCCAACATTTCAGTATGGAGTTTAGCAGCCAATATATGTTTAATATATGAGAATTTTCATTTCTGTTGGAAAAGCATTCCAGCTGGCTTCTCATGAAGCTGCTTGAGAGAATGCCAACAGCATGTAAAGCTGCATGAAAGGAAAATTCCACCAGTTTGTCTAAATATCTGCCTAATCAGATAACTAATATACAGTCATTCATACTAGTTTGATTCAAATTGCACTGCTGTAGAATCAGGATTGTTCTTAGTGGTGGTGACAGGAACCAGGCGTCTGAAGCATTTTATGTCTCTTAAAGCTCCCTCACAGAAAGATATTACATGAAATTGTTACAGTTACACTGCTTGATGGTTGAGACGTTGCTCTACAATCGTTTTCAGAAGGTTTTGAGCTTAAGTATATTTTTAAAATCCATTCATTGGTAGAGAGGAACATGCATGGTGTTATAAGGCAAAATACTCACTCCCGCTATTTTACCATTTTCAACATTACATATACCAACTCAGAAGATTTGTTGGTTCACTGGTCATTGTGGACAGTAAAGAAAATGGCTATATTTCTGTTGTGAACATCACAACACTTGGTTTCTTTAACCATCGCTGTAAAGTCTTCACATCAAGCCACTCTGAATGATTACATCACAACCAGTGATTTATGTAGATATTTTGAAAGATTGGTTGAATTTTCCTTTAAAGCAAATGGAGATGACAGTTCATATGACAGTTTTTAGTAGTTTTTCAATACTTTGTTGGTCACTACATAATTCACTTGGTCACTGTTATTCTAAAATCTTAATCTTCTTAAAATAAAAAAAATGCTTAATCTTAAAATCTTTTAAAAAAATAAAAATAAAACATGTGGGCAGTGGTGGACTGGAGGTTAGGGAACCAGCCTTATGACTGGAAGGTCGCCGGTTGCTGATGGATTTTGTGGTGGCACAATCAAGTGCAGCCTGTTCATTTTTCTCCCACTCCTTCCATGTGTACGTGCATTTGTATGTGATGGAGTTCCAGGACGGAGGTGAATTTGTGTTTCCATCAGCGGGGTTGGTCGTATATTTGGACAAGTGACTGTAGCAGAGATAGTTATCGGAGGGCGTCCCGCACGGTGCTGAGGGAGAGAGATGGGGAAAAATAAAACAAGTGCTCTGTGAAAAGCACCGTTGTCATCTCACGGTCCGCTCCCACATCTGGATCAGTTCTGTATCCTGTTGGAGCACAGCTGGTCATCAGCATATCAGATCTCAGCTCCGCGTGTGTGTCCGCATGTGTGTTTGTGTGCGCCAGTGTGTGTATGTGTATTTGCACAGTCCATCTGACATTGATGGGGTCATCTGAAGCCTTCATTTCAAAGCGTAAACATTCACATAGTCTTTTGAGTTGGTTGATGAGTCATTGTGATGGATGTAGTAATGGAAGTAACATATCAATTAAGTAATTTTGTGGTTGATTAATGAATAATTAATTATTTGAACATTAATTATGGAGAGTAGGCCCCATGTGTTAAATTCATACAGTACTGTGCATCCACAAAAAAATTTCATCTTGGAAATAAATGTGTTTTTGCCATAAAACTTTACAATGAGTACAAATACGTTTAAATAAAGCAATAGAGGAGAAGTAGCATTGCTGGGTCTGGAGAAAAATAAAACAGGCTAAAATATGGCCTGCGCTGCTCTGAGTGGCCCTGTAAAGTCTGAAATAATGATTGAAGTTTCAGAGGCATTGGGTCGGACTTGCCGGGATTTTTTAACCACTTCTTGCATCTTAAAGTATTAATGTTACATGCATAGGATCAAAAAGAAGATCCAGTTTGATTTTTAGGCCTCAAATAAAAAATCAACATTGTTCTGATGCAGATATGATAACAATAGTAGACAATTTACTCATTTTACATTCCTGGAAGACACATCCTCACAGAGCTTTGACTGAGTTCTCTTTGCATTCTCTTTTGACATATTTGCAATCATCAGATTCATCCACTCAGGGAGGGGAAAACATTTTTCCATGTATTGCGTATGATTACACTAAATCACTAAAGAGCTAAAGGCTAGCTAGTCAACATAGCAAGCGTCAAGTCTTTAAAACTTATTCAAATTTTTTTCTTTAGAGGATTTAGTAGCGTGAACATGAGATATCCTCACATATTCGCTAGTTGGCATACATCTTGGTTTTGTTGTAGCACTGTACTATCCAATGCTCAGATACCGCTTTTGTGTGTCTGTAAAAAGGCCCTTCCTGTCAAAGTAGGCAGCTCTTAGTCCTACTGAGTGATGAAATTCAACAGATTTCCTGGTGGTACAAGTCTACCAGTATTATTTTACCAGTGGACTAGACTTGCCTGTGTCAACAGCCGACATGGCTGCTCAGGACTACATTTCCCAAAACCCCTCACTGCAGCATATTTCTAAGAAACAATCAAAATACTGTACATTTGTCTAACAAACTTACATGCTGGCACATCATCCACTGAGAAGAAAAGCCAACCTGTAGAAGACGACAAGTCCTCATCAGCACATACTGTTCTGATGATTAGCTTTAACAAATTACTTATTATCAATGCTGCCTTCAAGTTGTGTCAGAAATATCGCGTTTACGAGATTAAAACACACCAGAGTGTCAATTACTAGTGGAAAACTAGTGGACTTTTTTGGTGAGCCCTGACTTTCTGTTGTGCTGTTTGTAAAGCCGATCCTTAGTTGGTGCGGGAGCACAGCCTCCATGTTGGAGTATCTGAAGAGGAAACTTGTTGGTTCACTGGACGAAGAAGATTTATCTCAGTAAAATATGCCGCGTCCCAAATTGCATACTACCTCACTAAATAGTGTGTAAAAATAGCACATATACCATTAGAAGTGCACTCATTAGCGTTGTGTGTGGGTTGGGACACGGCAATAGTTGTGCTAGCAAGCTACTTCATGTTCTGAGCCAAGCTGTAACATTTCCTATTTACAAATGCATGTTCTCTGGAATCATTAATGTTGCTAGAACAGAGAAGCAAGTAACTATTATTCACAGTGACCCTGTTCACTTTTTAGATGATGCTAAGAGTTTTAACCTAAACACTTAAATTAAGTGATACTTTTTTAATACCACAACCGGGGAAATTCCACCTCCGCATTTAACCCATCCGTGAAGTGAAACACCACATACACACTAGTGAATACACAAACACTAGGGGGCAGTGAGCACACTTGCTCAGAGTGGTGGGAAGCCCTATCCACAGCGCCTGGGGAGCAACTGGGGGTTTGGTGTCTTGCTCAACCAGCAACCTTCCAGTCACAGGGCCAGTTCCCTAGCCTCCAGTGTGGTAAAATTTGGCGAAAACAGGAGGGCGTTTAGCTCCACTCGCAAACAATTTAAAAAGGTAGTTCTCCGTGAACACACAGGGTAGTTGGACAAAGGGTTACCCTTGAAATTAAGCATTTACACAGAATAGTTAAGATTAAACCGTTCATAGAGAAGTTTGCCACACTATCCCCTCCACGCTGTCAGAGCAGGTCTTCTCGGCAGCGGTGAATATCTGCTCTCAGAGGAGAGCGAGACTCTCACAGGAGCACAGAGAGACGCTGACTTACCTCTGATTCAGTAAATCTGTGAGCAGAATGCACAGACCACACTGTTTAAATGTAACATTTACATTAAGATACTTTTTTTAAATTTACTTGATTAAAGGAAAACGATTTAGTTTTGTTATATGTTATCGCTGCTTCATTGCTCATCCTTGGTTATAAATTTTGACAGGAAAAATACATTGGAGTTTTGTTTTTTTATATTTTGTGTTAGCAGGAAAGTTCATTAAAACAGTGAATTCTGTGAATATTATTCATCTATACTGTTGTCATTGTTAATTAGCAAATGCATAAACCAACCTCAAGCCAAATTTTAAAAGCTAATAGCTACATAAAAGTTATTTGGCAATGTAGTGATTCATAATCTGAATAATTGATTATTCGTTTCAGTAATCTATAGACATTTAGCTGCTCAGGACTACTGTTTCCCAGAACCCCTCTCTGCAGCACGTGACTCAGGACCCTTTTAGATCCACCTATCCCGTTCCAGTTCACCTAACTACTGATCATCCACACCTGTTGCTTGTTACATGTGTTTGTTAGTTTAGTATAGTATATAAACCCAAACCTCAGCTTAGTTAGTTCATCACTCATGTGCCTTTTTCTGTTCCTCTGTGTCGACTCGTGTTGTGTTTATGGCCCTGATTCAGGTCTTGCCATTTTGTCCTGTACTGATTCCCTGGCTTTCGACCTTGTGCATGTGTTTACCGACTGTGAGTTTGGATTGCCCTATCGATTTTAAAAGTATTCTTCTCAAGCCTCTGCTGCAAGCATCTGGTTCCATCTGCCGGTGTCACAACTAGACACACCTAGTAACTAAGGTGCTCAGCTAAACAGCGAATAACATCCTTAGATTTTCTTTGACCTTCATTTCATTCTTGCTGTCTGCCTCAACCTTTCTTTTCCAGTCACATGGAGCTGTGTTTGGTTGTCGCTGGATATAAGCTTATTCTACCTGCACACATTTGATTAGATTACTCTCCACTTGGGCAAGTGTCCTTGTCCTCTGTGTCATATTTCCTAGCTCCCATATACACATACGCACGTACACACACGCACAACTACACACCCCGCTTAAGTGAAACAAATGCCAGCTGACACTGGGTGTGTGTTCATGGAATGCAGAATGGCCCACCAGTAGCCCAAGCAGATAAGAATAGAAATGTAGCATCCAGAGAGAGTGCTGCAAGGAAAACGTCTATGCCTATTATTGCTCTTTACTGGTAAATAAATAAATAAATTAGCTTGATTCAGTGTTGTGACATGACTGTGGTCTTTTTATGTTTTCTAAAATCACAGTTGAAATTTATTGAGAGCGAACACACAGAGGCCTTTTCATTCAACAGCAGATTTTCAATAGCCTGGTTTTATAAGCTACAGTGCCACATCATCATTTGGACATAGCCAGACAATAGTGAACTTATCAAAGCTCTCTAAACAGAGTTGAGTTTCTTTTGTCTTGCCTCAGCCTAAAGCACAGCTTTAATACGAGGTGAGATGGCATCTGGCAGTGGGATTATTTTCTGCTAACACTCAAGGCAAAGCTTTTCACAACCTGCACATCTATCCAGCTCTCATTTACAGACATCTCAGGCAGCATCAGAAGTACTCTCTCCTTCTTTCTCTTTTCACAAGATGCCCAGATAATGTGCTCACCTGCAGATGTACTTATTTTATATATTGCATACGTTATTTTATACAATTTTTCTGTTTTTTATACAATTTTTCTGACCTTTACATTTTCTGCATGGAAAAATAAAGAACCGTGTCTGTGGTATATTTTTCAAAAAGTATCTTATTTTTAGCAGTCACTGATTAGTCTGAAGATATTTGTTTACATCTGTAATAGGGCTGTGCACACATACTGAAATACTCAGTTAATCATTTGAGGCACCAGCATTTTAATCCTGAAATAACATGAAATACCCCCCGTGACCATGAGGGAGAAGCAGCTTAGATGTGTGGGTGTAATGCAAAATACAGAAAAATAAAACATAAAAGTATCATTCCCTATACATCCAACTTGTTTCTGAACAAAACCACTTAAACACATGTTGAATCTTCCTTATGACCAAATTAATAAATAGGAACTTTCAAGGAAGACAGCAGGTATCTCTGACGCTAGAGTTTGCTCATTAGCTCATGTAAAGATAAAGAAGCATGACCGATCTATCTGTAACACTTGATTTGGCGTCATCCTTTGTAGATGACTAATAAGCTCTTAACAGGTTATCAGTAACAACATATCATTGAAGTAGCAGTAGTGAAGCACCTGAAGACATTGTACAAGTAAATGGCTTGTAGATGTTCTGTTGATACATTACTTACATTAAGTAGATTTATTGTTAATATGTTGCTTCCATTACACAAAACCTAACCCTAACCCTGGCCCTAATTCTAACCCTCATCCTGGCCCTAATCCTAACCCTAACCTTAATCTCAACCCAAAACCTAATCCTAACCCTCTGTTGAGTGTTTGTTTTGAAAAATTGACCACTTAAAATAAAGTGTCACCATCCTGTCTAGCTAGCTAGCTGTACTGTTCCATAACGCTAAGAGAGTAATCACAAAGCATAATTCACAACAGCACAGTACTGTTTATCAGTAACTCCACTGACAACACATAACAGCAGGTACAGCAGTCATTAAAGCTGTAAAGAGGGCAGGGACTAAATGTCTTTCATTGATAACATTACAGGATGAACTAGTTGACAAACACACAAACCATCATGGTTGGAAAACCAAAACATATAAAAGTGTCCTTAGAGTAGGATTATCATGCTGTAACAAACCAAGCTGAATTGAAATGAACTGTAGATGGAGAAATAAAAGCTAATTAACAAAAGGAATCCATGAGGAATCGACCCCCTCACTTCAGTATTCAGACAGGCTGGTCACTTTCCCAATATGCTCTGCAAATTACAGATAAACCTTGCATTTAGGGTATACAGTAGATTCCTGTGGAGCTTATTGTGCAAATTCATATCAGTTCTTTACAGTGCGTGTTTGTGTTTAATGCATCATCGTTGTAATTAATATGAAATAGAAATGTTAGCATATGAGGAGCCTTAGTATATGAAGATTGTTGTTGTGCTTATACTGGGATCCTACTGTCAGCTGTAGCCTTTGTTGTTCGGGCAGGGCCTGTCAGAGAGGCTCTGCTCCACTGTTGAGCCTGCTAGCAATTACTGTTATTAGGCCTGTCACAATCATTTCAACACCATCTAGTCATACTACAGCTACCATGCAGAAGCAATGTATGAGACTGTGTGTGTGTGTGTGTGTGTGTGTGTGTGTGTGTGTGTGTGTGTGTGTGTGTGTGTGTGTGTGTGTGTGCGTGTGTTTTTATTTGGAACATCCACACTGCCGCAGACACATTGAACATTGAGCAGTTGTTTATTTGACTTTAAATTAGTATTAGGGTCATGACTTGACTAAGCTAACATCTAAAATAAAGTTAGCCAAGGGCTCATTGTTCAGCTCCGTAAATTGCAAGCAGTTTTATGAATTTTGGACTCGGGTTTAATTACTAGCGCTCGAAAACGCTGCACCTTCACGACAAGGACACCAGAGACTTAAATCAAGTGTTGTCTTGGCTCAATATAAATGAGAGCTGAACCTGACAATGTACATAATATGAATGCATAATTCAGCATGGTCATTTTGCTCACTCAGTCAGCCGGGAAGAAATGTACTGAGGAACAGATTCAGGGAAACCACTAAATTAAAGGTGCATGCTTGTGTGTCTGCAGTCACGTAATTGTGTGTGGTGGTGGTCTTTAGCGCGGCAAGAATATTGGAATGTTGCAATTGGGAGTTCTCTAACAAAGAACATAACCCTGGATTTTTCTGTTCTCTAAATCCTCTAACAAGGAGCTTTGATGTGGTGGGGTTTTTACACAATCATCGAGTCGTCTGGATTTCAGAGCACAGCCCTCTCTCATTCTCCTACTGCTCTCCCCTCAACCTGAAATCCTCCCCTGGGAGAGAGGGAGAGAGAGAGGGAGGAGTCTGGTGGTTTCTGACATTCTCTCATTATCCAACCCACCGCAGTGCTGAATGGAATGGAACTGGGGTTTCACACAAATGAAAATTTAGATACCATAGTCATCATAATCCAGACACTGATTAAATCATATTAAATCTCCAATCAGGAAAACCCGCAGCTGCTGTGGCACCAATTGAGACTTGAAAGCAATGCATACTCTTTAGTTACTTGAGCATAAATCATAGAGCTCATTTTCCAAAAAAACAGAAATCAAGAGTCAGGAGGAAAAAACTCAAAAGTATGGTGTGCGTGCACTGCTGCAAGATGCCCTGGAAAGCCTAAATAATAATTTAAAATTCAGAGGCAGCGGGTTGGATTTCGCAGGACATTTTTTCATAGCAGTTCATACATCTTTATGTATTAAGGTCACACACAGAGGCTGAAAAAGGTCTGGCTCAGTGTTTAGATCTCAAATGTAAACTAACAATATACCGACGTAGATATGATGACAGTTCTGATGAAAACTCGTCCAACATGCTTGCAGTCATCAGGTTAGCCCACTCAGGGAAGTGGTCTAAAGTGCAACTAACAATACACTGTGTGCACAATTATTAGGCAAGTGAGTATTTTGACCATATTATCGTTTTTAGGCATATTTTCTAACTCCAAGCTGGATAAACTTGAATGCTTAATGGATTTAAGCATAGCAGGTGATGTGTATCTGTGTAATGAGGGAATGAGGTATGGCCTAAGGAGGTCAACATCCTATATCAAGGTGTGCATAATTATTAGGCAGCTTTATTCTTTAGGTAAAATGGGCCAAAAAAGAGATTGAACTGACTCTGAAAAGTTAAAAATGACCAAAAGTCTCTCAGAGGGATGCAGAACTCTTGAAATTGCTAAGATATTGGGGCGTGATCACAGAACCATCAAACGTTTAAAAAAAAGACGTAAATTAACTGCCAAGGATTTGAGAAGAATCAAGCGGGAAGCTACCAGGAACCCATTATCTTCCAGTTCTGTCATATTCCAGAACTGCAACCTAGCTGGAGTATCAAGAACTACAAGATGTTCAGCGCTCAGAGACATGGCCAAGGTAAGGAAGGCTGAAACCCGACCACCACTGAACAAGACACATAAGCTGAAGTGTCTAGACTGGTCCAAGAAGATCTGAAGACAGATTTTTCAAAGGTTTTATGGACTGATTAAATGAGAGTGACTCTTGACGGACCAGATGGATGGGCCCGTGGCTGGATCAGTAACAGGACAGAGCTCCACTTCGAGTCGGACGCCAGCAAGGTGGAGGTGGGGTACTGGTATGGGCTGGTATTATTAAAGATGAGCAGGTTGGACCTTTTCGGGTTGAAGATGGGCTCAAAATCAACTCCCAAGCCTACTGCCAGTTTTTAGAAGACACTTTCTTTAAGCAGTGGTACAGGAAGAATCTACATCTTTCAAAAAGACAGTGATTTTGATGCAGGACAATCCTCCATCACATGCATCCAAGTACTCCTTTGCATGGCCCGCCAGTAAAGGCATTAAAGATGAAAAACTTATGACATGGCCCCCTTCCTCACCTGACCTGAACCTAATTGAGAACTTGTGGGCAATTCTTAAACGGGAGATTTACATTGAAGGAAAACAGTACAGCTCTCTGAACAGTGTCTGGGAGGCTGTAGTTGCTGCTGCACAAAAAATTGATCGTCAACAGATCAAGAAACTGACAGACTCCATGAATGGAAGGCTTATCACTGGTATTGAAAAGATGGGTGACTATATTGGTCACTATTTTTTTTTTTTTATTTCTCAGAAATGTTCATTGGAAAGCTTTGAGTTGTTTGTTTATAATTCTCACTTGAACAGATGAAAAAAGTGAGATGGGAAAATATGTGTTTTTCATTTAACTGCGTAATAATTCTGCACCATTATAGTTGCCCAATAAATGTGCACATATAGATATTCTCCTAAGAAAGCCAAAACTTCACTTTATTTTTCTTAAACATTCATGTTTGAGGTTTATTAACATTTTGTACTAACCGAGAGCACTGGAGCTGGTCATTAATAAAAATAATCCTCAAAAATAAGACTTGCCTAATAATTGTGCACACAGTGTACAAAAGATTCTTCCATGTTTTTTGTGCAATTACACATTTCAACCAGAGAGGTCCAAATCCCTAAATCTTCAATAGTGTAGCTCTAAAAAGTTATTAATACTTTGGAAGAATACATTTAGAAGAACACAGGATAGGTTTCTGGTGTCTTTGTGCTCCGTTGTATGGATTTGTTAAATTCCATCAGCAGCTCACTGGGCTTAATGTAATGAAAAATTGATTAGATAAACTGTTATTTGATGGTAACAATAAACAAACTTGACTTCCTTAAGGAAATATTTGGAAATGCTAGCACGAAAAAACAAAGAAGCCTGGTTATATGTAATGCATACTTTAATGTTATGGGGTTTAAGGTGAGGTGAAAATGTTTATAGTAAGTTCAGTTGACATTGATTTTGAAAGGCTGGAGATGCTAAAGGAAGTCTAAACAGAAAAACACTCCTCTAGTCTGCACAACACATTTCAAGATTAATTAATGATTAAGTGACCCTTATTAGTCCCACGATGGGAAAATTTGACCTCCACATTTAACCCATCTGTGAAGTAAAACACCACATACACACTAGTGAGCACACACACTAGGGGGCAGTGAGCACACTTGCCCGGAGCGGTGGGCAGCCCTTTCTGCAGCACCAGGGGAGCAGTTGGGGGTTAGGTGTCTTGCTCAAGGACACCTCAGTCTTGTACTATCTGCTCTGGGGCTCAAACCGGCAACTTTCTGGTCACAGGGCCGGTTCCCTAGCCTTCAGCCCACGACTGCCCCATTCATGGTTCATTTACTTTGAAAAAAATGTCAACTTTTCACTGAGCGCCGGCAAACCAGTGCCATACTTCATCCACACCTTACCAGTCAGTATCATGATAGTCAGCTCTCTGGTGATCTCGAGGGGCCTGATGTGATCTCATAACAAGAACACGTGTCTGAGGGCAGCTTGTTAACTTTTAGTGCTGGTTTGCTGCGTATCCGCAACAAAAAAAGACTACCCCGCTCTCTAAAATCCACCCCTCAAATTCCTCTAGTCCTTGCTCTTTTACTCAATAAAGCAAACAAAATAGACAGCTAACATATGTTGTTCAACATAAATGTTTCAGGATCACTCCTGATTTAGTTTTATCTGCATGTGATCTGTGAACGGCAGAGGCTACATTAAGTCTTTGGTAACCCTACTTTACCCCACCAGTTAGCAAGGTTGTCTCAAACTGGTGAAGTTGTTAAATAAACTCAAATAGACTTGCGTACGTGAGGCTCCCAAATGACGCAACCATCTAAGCATTGGCCCTATCATCAGGAGATCGCGAGTTTGATCCGTGGTGATGCTACAGTCATCCGTAGCTGGGAGTCCAAGAGAGCACAATTGGCCTCGCTCTCTCCAGGTGGGTAGGATGGCTCTCCTTTTTCCCCATCACTCAATGCGATGCTAGTCAGCGCAGACATCTGTTAGCTGATGTAACAGTAAATCTGGCAGTTGGCGCATTTCTCCAAGCGCGTTTGGCTGTCCAATGACGTTGCATGAGCGGCAGTTTGAAAAGAAGTGGTGGCTGGTTTTGCAGGTCTAGTAGGAAGCCTGTGGTAGCCTTCACTCTCCTAACATTGATGGCATGGTGTGATTGGGGGAGTCCTAACTAGCGGGTGGAATTGGAGGCAATTAAATTGGGGAGAAAAATCAGGGGGAAAAAAAAAGACTTGCATACATGACTTTTCACACTGTATAACAAACTGTCATCTACATGAAGAACAGAATTACAGACAAAATGCAGAGCTGTTTTCAGCCATGCAATATGCTATGTACAGTATGTTATACAGTACATTTGATTTCCCCCCAAACTGTTGTATTAAAGAACACCTGCAGTGATCTCATGACTGACACATCTGCAAAAATGTCTGATCATAGGATATTTTAAAATGATTAGAGTAGCATCTGATTGGAACTGATGGCTCCCATTGGTTCCAGTCAGATCCCACACTGAAGACTGTCCCTCCTGTTTGACCTTCTAGAGAATCCAGCCCTCAAACAAGCTCTTAAATAATGCTAAAGATAGTCGCTTTAGCATTATTAATGGGAGTGAATTTTAAGTTATTCTTATTCTTTCAGATATCTGACACCTTTGCTTACAGTTGCTGATTTTCTGCAGGGACGTGCTTGCATGTTTATGTCTGAATCCTCACTTTGTTGTTTAACACGCCTTTTGTGGTAGTTATTTCCTGAAAGATGACGCAGTTGTGAAATGTGTTTTGATTTTTTAAGTGAAAAAATGTTAACACATTTCCTGCTGGGAGTGGGACATTTAGTACACAATTTCTGTTTAATTGAGGAATTTACCAGCTGTGGTCTGTGCAAAGGTATAGTGTATTTTATAATCCATGTTTTTTTCACTAAAATAGAAATTGTGCACTAAAATTTGCAGGAAAAAAGCTGTATGTTCCCTGTAGAGGATGTTTAAACTTAATTTCACTCAGAACAAACCATAGAATTTGACTAGCTTATGGCCGTATATCCCTAAAGAAGAATGGCTGATTTCACAGCCATCACTATATAAATCCTGGAATTTTAAGCTAGGAAGACATTAACAGAGATTTGTATAGTATCTTCAGTGCTTTGCCCTTTTTCATCCAACCCCTTCCATTCTTTCTATCTTTCTCTCTTCCCTGCATGTTCCTTAGCCAATTAAGCCCACTCCCCCTCCTCCAGAGCAGGTTGTGATATTACTTCCCAGCAGCCTTGGCGGTAGGGCCAGCTTTGCTTCAGGGCAATGTTATTGCCTCTGTGAGGATTACAAAGGAACTGAACAATGGATTTATGGACATTGATTATGCTACTGCTCAGCTCCTGGATGGCCAGCTAGAGAGGGGGAGAGAGGGAGAGAGAGAGGAGGTGTAAACAAAGGCCTGCACAGCTGGACATGTTTTCTCTGTGAAGCATTGAGGGTGCATCACCTTGACTACCAGCCTGTCACCAGCTGCCCTGCAGGGCGTAGAGTGGACGCGATGTGAGACAAACTGACTGGATCATGAGATGCCAGCCACATCTCACAGCTCAGTGTTTACACACTAGCGTTGGGAAAAATAATAGATTTTTAGTTACATGGCGATTCTCAGCTTGAAAGATTCTGAATTGATTTACAAATGGTCATAATCAGATTTTAGAAAACCGTCTGAGAAAATACTCAGCATTTTTTGTACAGCTTAAGTGTTCTGATGGGTCAAGTGAGCTGTACAATCATGAAAATAAGATATTTCATGGTTTCTCACTAAGGCCTGAACAATATGAACATTTTGTGGCCGATACCAGTAACGATTTTAAGGGGCTAATATTCTGATACCCTCTGATACTCTTAAAATGCAAATAAACAACAGAAACTCACAGTATTAGATAATATATTGTATGGGCAGAGCTACCCAGAATGCATAGCACATTTGGTTTCTGTTTATCACCTCTGAGTTTATATATTTTTCATTAGTTCTTTTCATAAAAAACTTTTTTTCTGTGATGCTATTCTACCAAGGTTCAGATTCTCTTTATATGTTTTAGAATATTACTTGTATCCCACCTTGTTTCCCAAAAAGTCTACAGCTATCGCACTGTTAGCAGCCATTTCTTATCATTTCCAGCTGTTATATCGGTCAGGCACTATTTTTTGGTATAGCTGAATGAAAAACATAAAACATGTTGACATTTCTTTACAACTCACTCATTTACTCAGTTGAAGCCCATGCAGCAGACTGATGATTTTCCAGCAGGGAGGCAGTATTAGCATGCAGGTACCTTTGTGTGCTTCATTTAAAGATGGAAAAGTGAAAATGTGACATTTTCAAAGGAAAAAAGTTAAGTTACTGAGAATTACAGTGTTTAATATTTTCATTAAAGATTTTAATTAAACCAGTCAAAGGTAAAAAGGCATATAAGCTAACAATAGAATAGAATGTAGGTTTAAGTTACAGCAAGGGCTGTACTTTTTATTATAGCCCACATTACCAACCATGTTGTCTTTTTAAAGTTTTAAGTGGGGAAATTTAACCCAATAACTCGGAGCTCAGGTGCTGCCTGTGGATGAGAGCAACAAAACACCCACTTGCTGTATATGTGACAACACAGCCACACCTAACTGGCAATCTGGCACTCATCATCATTCAAGCCTAAAGAATTTCTTTTTGGCAAAATTTTTGGCCTGGATATTAATTTAAAGAAAATAATCGCAATTCAAACTGTAGTCAAAATTCACAATTAGATATTCTTCTATTCAACCCTAATGTAGGCTACAGAGATCAAAATGGAGATCCATTGAAAATCATTCTGCAAGAGGATCTGCACTCTGAATTGAAATCAAACCAAAACATGAGTCACTCATGAGTCAAATCATCACTCACACTCACGTGTACACACAATGATAGACAGGTCTACACAAAAACCTACCATTAACCCCCCAAGCAAAAATAGCAAACGCACACTCATGCACCCTGGCCATCTTCGGTGGGTTTTTTCCCCGAGTGTTATTGACTGTGTGGCCGTGGGTGGGCTGCTGGGCTGTGACAGCCAGGCACAGAGGATCAATTTTTAGCGCTTGTCAAAACCAAGGAAAGCCAAGTAAATCAGCCAAAAAAACAAAAAAAAAAAAAACAGGGACAAATGGCAAGAAAAAAAAGGAAGTGACCTAATATGAGCATGCTGCCTCAATGTCAAATGATAAATCATATCGAGCGCGTCTGATGATGCTAATGCTGCAATATTTTCCCCAGTCGCAAAAAAGGGGGGACAAGAATGGAGCCCTAATGAAAATCAGCAGGCAAAAAAAAAATGCAGCAACACAGACGGCGGCGCTGATTGTCATCAATTTTCCATTTACTAGCACAAGGAGAAAAATGAGTACTGTTTGCATATCTGATTATTGCATAAATCAAATCTTGATTTAACTGTTTCATAGGGAAATCATATATAAAAAGAAAGGCAAACAGAAAAACAAAGATGCACAGAGGCAAAGAGAAGAACTCTCCAGCTTTAAACATGTTCAGATGTAGCGTTGTGGCTCTTCAGTAGTTGGAACTACTGAGTTTGGGAGCAGTGAGTGGTTGTGCTGCAGATTTGATTGAATTTTGTATTCAGGGATGCACAGTTGAACACAACTGTGAAAACCCAATCCGCTGCCTGTCTTAAGCTTCTGTTTGCTGTTTCATGAAGCTTCCTTTATAAATCAGCACATTACTCCGTGGCATGTGCACAACATCTTTGGTAGCAGGCTACAGATCAAAGTACCACCACCTCTTTCTGCTCCATTTTAGGTTTATTTCCACAGCCTTTCCTGTTGCACCTTTGTTGGTTCTGTTATTTGTTGGAGGAGTGAAAAAACTGTGCATTGTTTTGGCCCATCAAGGTATCGAACAGTGAGACCTGGAGGCAAACTAGAATTCTGAATGCCAAAGTTTTGAAAGCAAGGACTGCATGCTTAAACTTTAACAGCTCTGGGATGTTTCGATCCGCAGTGTTCACATTTTCCCATTTGCATTGTTTGAGAATAATGTCAAACTCATTCCAATTCAGTGGCAAAGTTTGTGAATATAAATGATGTTCCTTGTATTTATGATTTATGAACTCTGCAGTATCTGAACCAATTATATTGGGATCAGTATGGGCTGATATTTGCTTAAGAAAACGTATTTTTGGTTGCATTTATCATTTATTGTACTGTGGAATAGCAGAATATTTAGGTGACTTCGCACTAATATGCTAAAATGTGTTCATTTTATTTATTTGACTGCATTTGTAAGTCTATATAATATCCAACTGGCTAAAATCCACACACACACACACACACACACTATATTGCCAAAAGTATTCAGCCACCTATCTAAATCAATGAATTCAGGTGTTCCAATCACTTCCATGGCCACAGGTATGTGGCCTTCAGATCAGCTCAAGAGCAATGTAGAGAGCTTCATGGAATGAGTTTCTTTGGCCGAGCAGCTGCATCCAAGCATGTTACCAAGTGCAATGCAAAGCGTTGAATGCTGTGGTGTAAAGTGCCGCCACTGGACTCTAGAGCAGTGGAGATGTGTTCCCTGGAATGACGAATCACGCTTCTCCGTCTGAGTGTAAAGTGTAAAGTTTGGTGGAGGGGGGATTATGTTGTGGGGTTGTTTTTCAGGAGTTGGGCTCGGCCCCTTAGTTCCTGTGAAAGGAACTGTTAAAGCTTCAGCACCAAGAGACTTTGGACAATTTCTTGCTCCCAACTTTGTGGGAACAGTTTGGGGATGGCCCATTCCTCTTCCAGTATGACTGCGCACCACTGCAAAAAGCAAGGTCCATAAAGACATGGATGAACAAGTTTGGTGTGGAAGAATTTGACTGGCCTGCACAGAGTCCTGACCTTAACCCGACAGAACACCTTTGGGATGAATTAGAGCGGAGACTGCGAGCCAGACCTTCTCATCCAACATCAGTGTCTGACCTCCCAAATGTGCTTCTGGAAGAATGGTCAAAAATTTCCATAAACACACACCTAAACCTTGTGGAAAGCATTCCCAGAAGAGTTGAAGCTGTTATAGTTGCAAAGCATGGGCCAACATAATATTAAACCCTATGGATTAAGATTGAGATGTCACTCAAGTTCATATGCATGTGAAGGCAGATACTTTTGGAAATATAGTGTATATATCTGCTGTGGAACACTGGCATGGCTTTATTGCAACTTACTTTAGCTGATGTTAGTCTAGAAACATTGAAAGAACACGTCTCTAACAGTATAACATGATGGAACATCTT
This sequence comes from Pygocentrus nattereri, assembly GCF_015220715.1. NCBI lineage: Eukaryota > Metazoa > Chordata > Actinopteri > Characiformes > Serrasalmidae > Pygocentrus > Pygocentrus nattereri. The sequence goes on along the minus strand of NC_051215.1, from coordinate 28,431,977 downwards.
CCACTGAAGAAAAGAGCACCTGTGTAGAGGTCAGGATGTCTAGCATCCAGTGCTGTATCAGTTAGTGTTAGCTCATCTGAAGAGGAAGCTTTTGTTACTCTTTCCACATGAAAACCTTCCGATTTCCCCCCAGCAGTTACTGAATAAAAAACATGTTATAAAATTTTATGTCCAGGAATCTTATTTCAATCTAGAATAAGAAAATAGTCACGGAATTTTACTATTCTAAACTTCCAAAATTGATGCTGTTAAATTGTCCCATTAGGACGAAAAATAGCATAGTATAGTGTTGAATAGTAATAATCAACAACTATTTTCTTATTCTGGATTGAAATAAGATTCCTGAACTGTTATAATCTGTATTCTGTTACTGTATAAATATATATTCTAGTCACAAATGTGACTAGTAGAGCTTCTGAATGTGCTTTTAAAAAGAAGTCTAAATGTAAAAAAATCCAGTCAAATCTAATTATGATGACATTTCTAATTATGTCAAATCTAATTATGATGACATTTCTAATTATGTCAAATCAAGTCAGTTTGTTGCAAGGTTACTTGTGACTCCTCCAATTGTGTACACTTCTTGTGTAAGAATGGTTATCTAAGTGTTGTTTAGTAAAGGCAATGGTTTTTAGTATTATATAAACCCTTTTTGCTAAGAATCTGTGTTTTCTTTCCAGGAGGAGCAGAACAGGGGCAAGCCAAACTGGGAGCACCTGAACGAGGACCTGCACGTCCTGATTACAGTTGAAGATGCTCAGAATCGTGCCGAGATCAAACTGAAGCGGGCCGTGGAGGAGGTCAATAAGCTACTGGTGCCTGCGGTGAGTGAAGGCCGTAATTCACGTCACTTCCTGCCGTAGCTCGTGACTCTTGCTCTTCCACAAAAATGCCTTTTCACACAGTGTGGCTATTTTTGTGAAGTGACACAGAAGCATTAATCATGAGATTAACTAAGAAAACAAAACAACAACTTCTCATTTGTTTGTAAGTGCTATGAACTTTGATACTGCTGTATTATGCACAAGATAATAGTTGGATATGAAGTGGAATTGATTTGCTGCGCTGTTTTTTTTTTTTTTTTAATGGGCTATGTGAAGGTCCATGTGTGCGTGTATGTGGGCTTCCTGTACTTTTGACCTATGAATTTACCTTGCAATTTCTCCGAGCCATTTCATGTAGCTTTGGGTGCTTATTAGAGTGTTCATTTCAGTCAAGGCTGCATCATAAAATCAGCAGACAAAGTGTTTGCCCTTTAAAACCAATTATCTCTGATTGCATGGCTTGGCAGTCCACTGTACACCTCAACAGAGTAGCTGATCATCCCCCGGTGCCAGATTAAGCTCAGCAAATAAGTCTTTTGTCATTTTTTTAAGCGCACTGTTTTAATTGTGTGCGTGTGCGTATGCACTCATTTGCACTCTCCTTTTAGCTGGTACACATTTCCCCCTTTCATTTCTATTCATCATCGTGTCACTTGATGAGCAGGAAGCGAAATCACCCATCACTCCTGAGAAAGGGGAAGTGCTGTTTTAGGGCTGCTGCGATTGTGTAATCTGTTTTAGATTGCTGACATTCTTTAAGCTTTTCCTTTTAAACCTTTCAGCTGAGCTAATAAGAAGGTATGTGCAGGAAGGCCAGGGCAGTGACCACAGAGCTGGTTTACTTCTAGAGTGGCCTGAGTCACACTGTAGAAGCAAATGATCAAGATGTTGAGAGAATTACAAAATGTACTGTTTTTTTATATCATCTAAAAATCACAGCTTACATTGCATGAATATTTCATGGTAAATGAACCAACAGAAATGGTACTTGGAGGAAAATCCTCCAAGTATATAACACTATAATACTTAGTGTTATAGATGCTCAGTTTGTCAGATATTTTAAACCTTCTTAATTAAAATTTGTTAAAATTGAAAGAACTCGCATTACTAAGTTAGGAGGAAAGAAACTGGCTAAAATATGGTGAGTGTGTGCTACTGAGAGTCACCCAGTAAAGCCTAAAATAGTGATTTAAAAGTCAGTGTGACCAGATGGATTTTGCCAGAGTTTTCAGCAAGTCAATCTTTGTTTTTAACAATACACAACAAGGATGTTTAGATCTCAAAGGCATAGTAGATAATTCACTCACATCCTTGGAAGACAGGTCCTATACCGAGTTCTCTTTGAATTCTTTTTCAAAATGTTTGCAATCTTCAGAGTCATTCACTGGGGGAAGGGGTTGCAAAATGCTCTTCCCAGTTTGTGTGCTATTGCATATTCCTGTACAGTATACCTTAAAATAAGCAGCTTTTTGTACAGGCATAATATCTGTCTGCTGCACTGATCCCATTTAACTAGTGCAGTAGCATTTCTACAACAATCCCATCTATGTTAGGTGCAGTAAAATGTGATATTAAACTGAAATATCACATCACTCAGCTTTTAAAAGTGGTGTTCATGTGTTATTAGTCTGTTGCTTTGTTTGCATAAAGTAAATCAGTAAATGAACGACGTTTCTTTAAACCTGTAGTATATTCATTTTTACTGTCACTGGGGACACTGGGCACAGTAAGTCCGTAAACCATCAGTTGGCACAGGCCTAATCTGAGCACAATATAGGACACTAAAAAAGTGGAGTCACTTTTACATTTTCTGTTTTCCCAAAATGTTCCTGGTTTTTGTTCCACCAGCAACACTGTATCTTTTTTCAAACCCAACCTGCATCTAAATATTGAAATGATAACCAGAGAGAGCAAATTCACCTGTTGAGTGAATCTGTATAATTCTCTGTCTCAGTTTATCTTAATTAGGTCACATGATATCTCAGACAGAGGTCATGTGATATGCATGCAGCTTCATGCAGGTCATGGTCATTGGATTATGTGGGCTGCCATTGATGATTTCAAAACTGCAGAGAGTCTGCTAACAGCTAGGGCATGACCATTGAGGCCCGCTTCATTGATTTCATTAGCCGCTGGGCATTAATGAAGAACACAAGACTGCAGGGTCAGCCTCTGGAGAGCCTTGCTGCAACTGAGGTAGGCACTGTGTATATTAGCACTATTAGCATAGAGATCTACATTCATTAGCAGGAGCTACAACTGTGATTACACATGACACTTGTTTGTGTGTGAGTGTGTATGTGAAAGAGAGAGTAGGAGATGAAAAGAACAGCAGAAGTGCTCTGAACAGTTCTTTTCACTTTGCAGCAGGTTTCTATGCAGGTACTCCAGAATGGATACAGCAGCAAGAATCTGTAAAACAAATCATTTCCATTTGATTTTCTAGGGTCACAGCAAAAATGCAGAAAGGGAAAAAACACGACTCTTCATGTATTTGGATTTCTAAGTTAGCCCGATAACTTATGCCAGATTCTGTTGGAGGCTTTCCCTAGGGGTGGTCTTAACTATTGGCATACATTATGCTTATTACTGAGAAATCCTGCTTCATGAAATGGACCCCTGGAGAACCCCTGCCTTGTGTATTTTCATGTTTTCCTTGTTCTAATACTCCTGATCCAACTAATCAGCTGATTAAGAAGCCCTTCTTGAATTTAATCAGGTGTCTTAAAGCAGAAAAACACCGAAATGCAGATGGTGGGGAACCGCTGCTGTAGATCAGTAGATAACTTGATACAGAATAAATTCCACTGGTATTACTAGTGCTGGACGATAGTGAACATTCCACATAATTAAAACTTCAGGTTATATACATGACCTCATGCCTCAGAGACTAAGGTATAATAATTGTTTCTGCTAGTCTTTACGTATATTTTAATGTATTCTACTGAATTTGTCCAAAAAGTGAAATCTCATTAACCTTGAGGCTAAAGAGTCACAATGGCAAAAATGTCAGTGTCTCTCTTTATCTCTCTTTCCCTGGTTTACCACCTGTTAATTCCAGCTCTTTGTCAGTTATACATAATTACAAGACACATATAATCAGTATTCCAAATGGATAGTTCTTGTCCAAGCACAGCTATGACCGCTTCACAACAGCTGAACTCTGTATTACTGCACCACAGCACAAAAAAAACCTTGTGCTGTTAATGGATTAATCTTTGCCTCTTGTGCTGCCTGCATGGAGCACAGAGTGTATTGATGAAGTAAGAACATGTTTTTGTTTAAACGGAGGGGCTGGTGACTGATGTTCTTAACTAGAACCAGTCTGGTCAGCTAGCCAACAGGAGAGATCATTAATATCACAGATTTGAATTAAAGTACTTACAGTATAACTTACTATAAAACAGCAGTAAAAAAGTGTAAAAAATGTCATTTCAATGGATTATACGCTTCAGATGTTTGTCAGAAACAGCGTCAAACCCAGGCTGAATCCTACATGGCTCTGTATTTTCCTAATTAGTGTGCGAGATATGAAAGTTTTGAAGTTCTAGCCTCTACAGCCAAATAGTGCATCATTTGGGTTGCAAAATCTAGTATTATAGCCTTCTGTGTAGTGCGCTCTGTAGGGAACAGGGGGCCCTTTGCGTTTCAGTCCCAGTGTGAGAAGAGGGGCCACAATGGATTGGTCCTAAAAAAGACTTGCAATGGTTATTTGGTGAGCACAAAGTACTTGCAAAGTGAGGGTTTTTGCATTAAAGAGTGCTTTGTTATATGTTCATTGTTATTTTATTTTTATTTATTTATTTTTTTGGTGGAATACTTGTTTATGTCAGTTATTGTTAATAATAATAATAATAATAATAATATATATATATATATATATATATATATATATATATATATATATATATATATATATATATATTTTTTTTTTTTTTTTTTTTTTTTTTTTATGTGTATTTTATCATATTTTATGTTGGCTGTTGTTTTATAAATACAATAAGCCACTTGAGGTACTTACTGTGATTTTATCAGAGGAAAGGGAGTTTTAGGTACTCCGCTTCACGTCAGAACACCCTTCCCATGATAAAATCACTCTCATGGCTTATTGCTTCGTTATTGCACACATATACAACAGAGGTGCAAGTCATTCTGATTTGCGAGAGCTGAATCCAATATTTGATGACATGCATTTAAAACTGATTTAAAACATCTGATTCAAACACAAAAGTTATAAAAATGTCAAAATGTTCAAGATTGTCTTGCGTTTTTGTCTTGTTTTAACAATCTGAAGCACCTAGCAAAAGACATGCATTGCATTTTCTTTCTTATCTGTCTGTATTATCCTAATTGTTGGGTGACACAGTCCTGATATACTAATATAGATATATTGCCCAGGAGTAGTTATTACTGGATGTCATGGTAACTGCTTGTTTTTTGGATCAACTGGTTGAGAGCTGTCGCTGTCAGTGGAGCTTTGTTGTGTTCCTGGCTCTGTCACACTCCTACACCTTATCTTGAACTCTGACCTCATGTCCAGCAGCACTGACCTGTGGTCCCCCACAGGCCCACAGCCTACCAAGAGAGGTTCCTCTCACTTTATTAACCAAACCTTGCTCTACAGTGTGAGGTTTCAGTGAAGAACACTTCTGTGTCCCGAGGTAAAAACCATTAACGCCTCCATGTTTGCCTCCAGGGGCTCGTCTCAGACAAAGAGTCAGAGAGAGGCTGTTTTTTCTCCTCTGTGTTTGTGCTGAGATCAGGGCCGCCAGTGTTCTGCTCCAACTCATCGAGAGAGTGCCTAATCCCCGCCAAAATTTACATACAGATTGAAGGCGCCCCGTGGCATTTGAACTGCCAGCCCTGCTCCCTGGCAGGCAGGCGGGCGGGTGGGGTGGCCCAGCGTCCGAGGGGCTTGTGGGAAATGCAGCAACTTTAATGACATGCATTTGTTCCCATCATGCTGGGTCTTGGCGCAGGGAGGCCGCCTTTGGAGTGCCACTCATGGGCTGGTAGGAGGGCTGTCTCTACCTGCCCTCCAGGACACCAGGAGTGCAGCTTTAATTGGGCCTGAAATATTGGACCTGAAGTGTTGGCGGGCAGGGGGGCAAATGTGCCAAAAATGTAATATTGCGAATATAATGTTTGAGTGCCATATTTTGTTGATTTTCTAAGTGAAAAAAAGTTAACACTCCTCCACACAGAACACACCTCTGCACGTTTTAATGCCCTATTACTGTTTATTTGCTGAATTTAACATATTGGAAAAAATAAAACATGTAAAATTGAATGTGCAAAATTTTGTCATATTTTATATGTAGTGTTTTATTTCTTCCAATATGTTAGCTTTTTTGCAAGTTGTGAAATTTGAAATTGTGCACTGCATTTTTCTGGACAATTTTCAATTTTAAAGTTCACTGTAGAGGATGTGTTACCTTATTTTCACTTGGAAAATCAACAAAACATGCAGGTTTGCTAACCTCGTTCTAGTTCTAGTGCTAAGTTGAATTTAAAATCTAAATTTTTTTCAAAAATAAATGTGTAGTATAATAGGCTTCCATCCAATCAGCTTCTTATTACTATGTAGTTTTAATTAGACGTGTAAAAAAAAGCATATGATGTCATATTGAATTGTATCACAGCATGAATTTTATTGCATGACTAGTGTGGTAGCTGTGGGCTAGTGTGTTTGAGGGGGCTGAAATATTAGCTTGTGGCTAGTCTGTTAGCACTGTAAAGCACAACTTCTGTTGCAAATATTATGCTTTTATAATGTTGAATGCTCTGAAAAACTAAAATAACCATGTTAATATAACATTTTCAGCCGCTCCTTGTTTTTGCTTTCACATCAAAAAATGTACTAAATCCAATCACTGTATACTGTAATTCATTGTATTGCATCAGTATGCATTTTTTATATTAGTCACTTTGATCTAAAGCTTTACACTTAAATGGACCTGAATTTTGTTTTTAAGACAAATACAAGTAGTGATGTTGATTTCTATGTGAAATTATTTCCAAATCAAAAAATTTTAAAATGCCTTTTCAGGCTGTAGCAGTTTAGGCCCAACATTTAATGCAAAACTTATAAGGAGTGTTTCAGCCTGTACTGCTTTGTGATCGGGGCTCAGTACAGTAAAGCCAATCAGTAAAAGGATCAATTACATATATCAGTTTTAATAAGTCTTGCAAATATTTGAGAAATGACATCCAAAACTGATCGTACTATGATTATAGCTGTGATGCATCTAGTTTGGACAAATTCCAACCAGTAGACAGGACCTCAGACAGCGCCGGAGATCACATGATCCAGTACAGCCATCATTATTACCATCATCGTCGCTCTTATAATCAGCATTCTCAGCAGCGGCTGGCTTGGTGCTGGCTTGAGCCCGGTGACCAGCGGGATGCTGGTAACACAGTCAAATGCAATTATCATCAATGGCTTTGTGGCAAAAATAAAAAATGCCTTACTGCAGACAATTGCACCTGATTGTGCTGACAGAGGCAGCAGTTCACACAGGCACACTCCCCCCTGCGCAACTCACACACCTACTGACAAACAACACACTGCCACAGGAGAAAGAACTCTGCCACTTTCTTGTGTCAGCGACATTTAGTCTGCGTCACTGCGTGCCACTACAATACTTTGAAGTTGGAAAAAGTGCAAGGTAATATTGCTTTTAGCTCTTAGTTTAGCCCCTTTTTTCTTTCCTCGCTTTATGCACTTTCTTCGTCGGCTGGAAATTCCTCATCTGCAAGCGGAAGTGCCTCAAGCCTACAAAACTCCTCAGGATTATTTATTTTTCGGCCTCTGTGCTCCTTTCCGACGTCTACCTATCTGATATAAAGCTTCCAATGATTCATATTTCTTCACAAACAGCAGCAGTGTCAGTGCGGCTCTTGGACTAAGGGGCGCAAAATTGCAGCGGCATCTCTGAGAATCTCTTTTCAGGAGAAAAACAACATTAATGTCTGTATTGAGAACCTAAGCCAGTTGCTTTTTTTCTTTCTCAGTTTCCATGAACCAAAACTCTCAGCGATGTCTGTAGGGTGTTAGCCATGCTGGCCCCACGCTGGTCCGTTCCTGAAGGGACTACTTTAATTAAAGTCCTGTCTGTCAGCCTCCCCACGGTGGCTTCCAGCCACAGTCGGGACAGATAAAGAGAGATTTAATTGTCGGGGTGGAGATAAAGTGGAATTTAAAGTGGGTTTTTGGGCAGGTGTTATACGCAGGTATACCGTGCATGCACACTGTCTGGGCAGCAGTGTTGACGGAGAAGCTGGATAAACAGCAAGAGCCTCAGGAGCCGCAGATCCTCCACCAGCTTGGCCTGTCATTCGCTCAGTCTTGGCTCCTTCAGCTCATGCAGTCCGTGCTCAGCAATTTTGTGTTAGCACCTGTGGCCTCGAGGGAAGCAGTCAATGTTGCTCCTTGTGTTCTCAGTCTGGCCATTGCTTCAGACTCAGACGTCATTCCAATACACTACCTCTGCAATACAGACCAAAAAATGTGGAAGCAAGCGATGATTTTTTAAATTTACAAAATATTTTTGTACAAATGTTTTTGCATTCACATTTACATGGAACAAACATGTTTTTAATAATGGTATCTTGCCAAAAATCTTAAATCTAAGTCAATACGTCTGACATTTCCTTTTATGGGATAGATTAATAATTCCATAAGAATTGTGTGTTACGATAGCTCATCTGCTGCTGCACAGTCTATATTGGTCATCCTCTAGTTCCTTATCAGCAGTTGCAGGATGCTGCCCACAGGACGCTGTTAGCTGGATATTTTGGGTTGGTGGAGTAGTCTCAGTCCAGCAGTGGCACTGAGGTGTTTAAAAACGCCTGCAGCACTGCTGTGTCTGATCCACTCAGATCAGCGCAACACACACTAACACACCACCAGCACATCAGTGTTACTGCAGTGCTGAGAATGATCCACCACCCAAATAGTACCTGCTCTTTGGGGGTCTTGACCACAGAAGAACAGGGTAAAAGGAGGCTAACAAAGTATGCAGTGAAACAGATGGACTACAGTCTTTAACTGTAGAACTACAAAGTGCACTTATATAGTAGGTGGAGCTGATTAAATGCACAATGAGCGTAGAAACAAGGAGGTGGTCATAATGTTAAGATCGGTTTATGGCTTAAATATGGCAAATATGGCTGTTTGCAGTTCAGGCTGCAGAAAATCTGTCTTGCTCAGTGTCCTGCTTTGGTCCTGCTCAGTGTCCTGCTCCCATAGTTCAAAAAATCAGATTTCAGCTGCCTGTCTGAATAAGGCTTTACAGCTCGCACTCTCTCTCTCTCTCTCTCTCTCTCTCTCTCTCTCTCTCTCTCTCTCTCTCTCTCTCTCTCTCCCCCTCTCCCTCCCTCTCTCACAGATCGTAACTCTGGTAGTTTCAGTTTTCTGGCTCTCTGTAGCTCGGCCCTCTTTCTCAGAGTTCAGGCAGGGTGTGAGCTTCAAAGTTCTTCCCGAGGGACGTGTGTATTAGTGAATGTGTCAGGGTGGGAAGCTCTGGATGTTTAGTGTGGGGATTCCCATCCCAAGATCAGCCCCAAATACACTCCCATAAACACTAAGCTTTAAAAGGTACATGCTCGTGTTTTGGACCTTGAGTGGACGTAAAAGCAAAATGTCCATGTAGGCTGCTGCTGTGTGCGTGTGTGTGTGTGTGTGTGTGTGTGTGTGTGTGTGTGTGTGTGTGTGTGTGTGTGTGTGTGTGTGTGTGTGTGTGTGTATGGGGGGGGATGTTGCGTGTAGTTGAATGGTGGAATAAAAGACGCAGTGGTTTGTGGGAGTTCCCATCTGTTCAACACGCTGCACAATAGACTCCCTCTTGCATGACATGTTTTTGTGCAGCTCGCTGCTTCTCTGAGTGGCTCAGCCCAGGCAGGGAGTCTCTCCCTCTCTCTCTCTCTCGTTCTCTCTCTCCCTCTCTCCCACTCTCTCTCTCACTCTCTGTCACTCTTTCACCCCTGGCTTTCTGTGTGGGAATAGGGCATAGAGGAATAGAGCATTTCATTCCTTCCCTCCCTCTAATCACAGAGGTGGGTGTGTGCTACGCTGCCTGTTGAAAGTTTGGAGACACTTTGCCTCCTTTTGAAATTGTGAGTGATGTTGAAGTTTTCAGATGAGTAGGATTTTACATATTCACTAAGACTGGCCTGAACAGCTTTTTACAGGCCTTGAATACTTGTTAATGTTTACCAGTGATTATCTGAATACTCACTGTCAAAATCACCCAGAAAAGCAGTAATATTTTGAGTTTATTTAGTCATCTGTCTGGCAGAACGGATGAGCTTCTGTTTTAATCAACATTTCATCCACATCAGAGGCACTAGATGCACATCCTACGTCCATAAAAACATGAGCCCTTCTGAGCTGTCACTTTTTTCATTAATGCATGAGTGAAGCATACACTACAGAGATCTCCAGAGATATCCAGTCAAAACACATACTCACACTTCCCATAGCATTCTAAACTGTACTGAAAATGGTAATTTACCTGGTGTGGTAGGAGCAGCTCCTGCACTCTACTAACAGTGAAAAACCCGTGATTGTGATTTTGGCACAGTAAAGATTTATTTGGGGGGAAAAAAGGAGAAAGAAGAGCTGATATTCCCACCCAAAGCAGTTGTGTGACAGCTGAGTTGACGGCAGTAGGGATTGGACACATGGCATGAATACACATATAAATGTGTCTATATGTTACACATTTGAGATTATTCTTATAAGATTAAACTTGTCTTGCCTCCATGGTGCAGTAGAAGTGGACAAAATGATGATATTTTCTTCTTCTTCTTCTTCTTTCGGCTACTCCCTTTAGGGGTCGCCACAGCGGATCATCTGCCTCCATCTTGCCCTATCCACTGCCTCCTCTACTTTCACACCAACCATCTCCATGTCCACCTTCACTACATCCATAAACCTTCTCTGAGGTCTACCTCTTCTCCTTCTACCCGGCAGCTCCATCTCCAACATTCTTTGCCCAATATATCCACTATTCCTCCTCAACACATGTCCAAACCATCTCAACCTGGCCTCTCTGGCTTTATCTCCAAACTGCTCCACCTTCACTGTCCCTCTGATCTGCTCATTTCTAATCTTGTCCATCCTTGTCACTCCCAACCCCCCAACTCTCAGCATCTTCATCTCCGCCACCTCCAGCTCAGTCTGCTGTCTTTTAGACAGAGCCACAGTCTCCAAACCATACATCATAGCAGGACGCACTACTGTCTTGTAAACCTTCCCTTTCACTCTTGCTGCTATCCTTCTGTCATGATATTTTATTATTATTGAGATACATTTGATCATGACAAACAATGTGCTTTTCTGAGTATATTGTGGAGATTGTCGGTACATAAGGAACACTGACCAACTGCATCGTTTCACTGTAAAGAGAGCATATAAATATAATTAGTCTTGTTTAATTGGACTTCATGCAGCACAGAATGTGAAAAATTCTATGAAAAGAATTGTACATGAGTTTTTGGCACCGCTAGTGTATTGTGTCTGTGTGTCAAAACATTGTAGTACTTATTGTGTATCAGGAAAATGCTGTATCTAGTATCATGATGATATTTTTGCCATATCACCCACCCTTATATTATACCAACCTCTTATCACACATTTTACATTGAGCATTAATTAAAGGTGTAAACTGAGGCGAGGTAACATGGTTGGCTGGCAGGCATGACTTTATGATGCATTCAACTAAACCTATAATATATTTATTAATATATAAAGGTTTGGTAATGCACAGTAGAGTGATACAATACTTCGCAATGAAGTTACGAACACAAATAGGTTATATAGGCACGAGAACAGGTTGGTTGAGAGCCCATGGTCATGTGATTCCCCCAGAGGATTCTGGGAGTTCTGAATGGAGTCAGGAGTGTTTGTCATGGCAGGAGGCTTGACACTTTTTAACTTTTTCCATATAATCTGGAACAAAATCTTGCATAACTGGCAATTTCAAATTATCAAAAGATGAAAAATGACAAAAATGGAGATGCTTAGCATCTGTTTTTCCCAACAGCGATGATATATTGGCAACAACTGTTCAGTTTGAAGGCCTTTGCTGATAAAATTCATTCAGGCTTTTATTTTTGAGCTTAAAGAGCTTACAAAGATCAGTCTTTCATATACAAAATAAAGAACTGAATACCAACATAACCAAACAAACAATCAAGCAGGTAATGTTTATATGAACTAAAACTTAGAGTGTAAATAGCAAGCACATAATTCTTTTGGAAACTCTTTAGGTTCAAATGCGGTTTAAGAACTGAGGAGTGCTGACATCACAAAAAGTGGATGAAATGTACAGGGTTTATATTATGAAGGTAGCGCTGATATTAATACAAGGGAATCAGGTGTCTGAACTCTATACTCCACCAGTGAAGGCAGTGTAGAACCTGTGTCTTATAGTTTGATGAGAGTTTTTGTATCTGTTTAGTTCAGAGTTGGGAACACAAGACGACTACTGCAGCTGGCTGAAGGCTACCAAACACCAGATGTGTTGTGCAGCAGAACATAGTTATAGCATAACATAAGAAGCTTTGCAGAAAAGTATTTTACACCCATGTATAGGTAATGGAATAAAGCTTTTTTGAGCATTACAGAATTTATCGTGTTTAGTATCAGCTAACTAACTCCTAATAAACTCACTGTTTTCAGGCTGAAGAGGTGATATAAGTGATGTTTCTAGCTTAGAAAAGTTAGCTAAGGTGAAAACAGGCATTTAGCCTTTGCATTTCTCAGTGTAAAGTTCAAGCCACATGTCACCTACTATGGCTTTGTGGTTTGGTAAAGTAACGGTGCGTGTGTTTTCGAGCTCTTTTTCTGCTTTAACAAAAACCTGATTATTCTTTAATATGTTAAGACAAAGAATATAGCACTGTTGTTGGAACAAATCCTCGTATCTCCAAAATGGTAAATTTACAGGAGAAGGAAAAAAACACTTTACTTTTAATGTAAATGAATAGAACCAGACTTTTTTCCAAGTAATTTTGGGCCATTTATTTTGGTCCATTCAACATGAGATTTACACATAGTGTAAAGGCTAACATGTTTTTTCAAATTATGCCAAAAACTGAAAAATGGAGACATGAGGTTTTGTTCTGACAGCAGTGAAATGCTTATATCATACATGAAAACATTTTGAACAGCTAAGGAGCTACAAACATTTAAGCTGTACTTTTATATTGTATATATTGCTGTTGTCGGAAGAATGTCTAGTGTCTGCAAAATGGTAATTTTACAGGAAAAGGAAAAAAAACTACTTTACCTTTAATGTAAGTCAAAAGAACTAGATTTTGGACAGTTTCTTTTGGTCACATCATCCTGAAATGTACTTATAATGTAAAGGACAACAGGCATTTTCAAATTATGACAGAAACTGAAAAATGACAATAATGGAGATAATGGTTTTTCTTATGATAGCAGCGATATGTATATATTCTAAGTATATCAAAAGGCATAAATTTAGTGCATTCCTTGCTCCACAGCTGTGGATATTGCGTAACTCTTCCAAATGTGGATAGCTGTGGATAGATGGGGTGAAGGCTTGGTCTGTCACTCTGTGTGTGTGTGGCTGTGGTGGATGTGTGAACAGTGGGGACTTCTCCGCTCTGGTCACATGATTGAGTAGTCATCCAGGTCTTTGAGGCTGAGGGAGCATCAAAAGGTCTTTTGTTTACAACTGGAGTGTGGAAATCCTGAGCAGAGCTTTCAACTCCAGCAGGGCTGCATAATGTTCCCAGTGGGTTTCTCTCTCTCTCTCTCTCTCTCTGTTCCTATTTCTTTTCCTTCTGTACCCTCCTTTTCTCTCTCACCCCACTTTCTCTGTTTCTCTCACTGCACACTCTCTCGTTCTGTCTCCCGTGTCCACTTTATTGAGTAACATGTTATATTTTGCAACTCATGTTAGTACAGTTGGAGTTTCGGTGGGGAATAAAAGCACGTCCGGCAGAGCATGAGGTTAGAGAATGTGTTGCCTTGGAGACCTTTTAAGAGAGGCTCTTGCTCCATTTTTCAAGCATAAGGTCATATGACCATGAGACAGAGGGACTTTAATCCTCCAGCCAAAAGCCCTCCACTTTACCATGTTCTCACTTTGCCCTGGTAACAAGCACCTTATAATGCTCACTCACTCAGAGTGGGCGATTCAAAAAATGCGAAAAAATTTGATGATACTTAAGGATATCATCATGAAAAATGATGCATATGATGTATATTGGTTATTTATCTTATTCAGGTTTGAAAAATGAGAGCAACACTTAAAAGTTTGGAATCACTTGTCGCGTGAAAACTTGCCCTAATAGTAATAAGTTACACAGTGTACAATGAAAGTCCTGTAAAATGGACTTTTCACATGAGTTATTTTGGATGTTTTTTTTTATGAAAATGTTTATGATTTTATTAAAATTTCAGCCTCAATGTTTTGTAGATTCTCCCATCTTGGAATCCTTCACAGCTTTGTTTATTGTTCTGAAAACATCTAAAACTTCCTTGTAGTTTACAGCTTCACCTTCAAATTAGATGGAAAGTTGCTTTACAAGCAGAAACCATAGTAGAATTATTCTATACATTTATCTGCAACAAAACTGGCTTAATAATATTGAGAACAGACATTCCAAACTTCAACATAATAATGAAAAGGAGGTAGAAGTCAGTCAGTTGGTAAATTGTAAATAAAGCAATGGCACAATAGGCTAATATTCAGTCAGCTCCTTTGTTATTATGACATTTTAATTTGACATTATGACACCGATCATGGAGTGAGTTTACATGCACTTAATAATCTCATAAATGCAGAAAATCAGATTTTTTTCAGTAATCTTATCAATGTGTTTACATGCACTTGAATGGGGAAACTTCGGCTCAGACAGTAATCAGATTTCTGCTTTACAACCAGCCAGTAAACTCGCAGAAGATGACGTGACATAAACATAACGTAAACCTCAAACTTCAGGCTGCGGCTTTTTTAAACACTTTAGCTGTAAATATGAATATCATCTAGAAGATGAAGAACATTTAAAATATTTCTCCTGGCATGTTGTCAGTTTCTGCGTTGTTTTGCTGCGTCTTGCGGCAACGCTCCTTGTTTATTTTTGGTACCGTCTGTTTTCACATATGCACAGACTGAGAAATCTGATTACTGAGCTGAAGTCCAGCTCTCCATCCATCCATCCATTATCTTCCGCTTGTCCGGGGTTCGGGTCGCGGGGGCAGCATCCTAAGCAATGAAGCCCAGACCTCCCTTTCCCCAGCCACTTCCACCAGCTCTCCAAGGGGGATTCCGAGGCGCTCCCAGGCCAGCTGGGCGATATAGTCGCGCCAGCGTGTCCTGGGTCTTCCCCGGGGTCTCCTCCCAGGTGGACTCGCCTGTGACACCTCCCGAGGGAGGCGTCCAGGAGGCATCCTAACCAGATGCCCGAACCACCTCAGCTGGCTCCTCTCGACGTGAAGAAGCAGCGGCTCTACTCCGAGTCCCTCCCGGATGACTGAACTTCTCACCCTATCTCTAAGTGAGAAGTCCAGACACCCTGCGGAGGAAACTCATTTCGGCCGCTTGTATTCGCGATCTTATTCTTTCGGTCATTACCCAAAGCTCATGACCATAGGTGAGGGTGGGAACGTAGATCGACCGGTAAATCGAGAGCCTTGCCTTATGGCTCAGCTCTTTCTTTACCACAACAGACCGGTAAAGAGCCCGCATCACTGCTGACCCAGCACCAATCCGCCTGTCAATCTCCCGCTCCCTTGTACCATCACTCGTGAACAAGACCCCAAGATACTTAAACTCCTCCACTTGAGGCAAGAGCCTATCCCCGACCCAGAGAGGGCTCTCCACCCTTTTCCGCCTGAGAACCATGGTCTCGGATTTAGAGGTACTGATTCTCATCCCAGCCACTTCACACTCGGCTGCAAACCGATCCAGCGAAAGCTGAAGTTCGCGGCCTGATGTCCCCAATAGGACCACGTCATCTGCAAACAGCAGTGATGTGACCCTGAGGTCACCAAACCGGACACCCTCCATCCCTTGACTGCGCCTAGAAATTCTATCCATAAAAATTATGAATAGAATCGGTGACAAAGGGCAGCCCTGACGGAGTCCAACTCTCACTGGGAACGAGTCTGACTTACTGCCGGCTATGCGAACCAAACTCCAGCTTTGTTTGTACAGGGCCTGAATGGCTCGTAGCAAAGAGCCATGTACCCCGTACTCCAGAAGCACCTCCCACAGAATACCCCGGGGAACACAGTCGAATGCCTTCTCCAGATCCACAAAGCACATGTGGACTGGTTGGGCAAACTCCCATGAACCCTCCAGAATCCTGGAGAGGGTGAAGAGTTGGTCCAGTGTTCCACGACCAGGGCGGAACCCGCACTGTTCCTCCTGGATCCGAGGTTCGACTATAAGCCGGACTCTGTTCTCCAGTACCCCTGCATAGACCTTGCCAGGGAGGCTGAGGAGTGTGATTCCCCTGTAGTTGGAACACACCCTCCGGTCCCCTTTTTTAAAAAGAGGCACCACCACCCCAGTCTGCCAATCCAGTGGCACCGCCCCCGATGTCCACGCAATGTTGAAAAGGCGTGTCAGCCAAGACAGCCCCACAACATCCAGAGCCTTGAGGAACTCAGGGCGGATCTCATCCACCCCTGGAGCCTTGCCAACAAGGAGCTTCTTAACTACCTTAGCGACTTCGGCCTCAGTAATGGACAAGCCTATTCCCATGTCCCCAGACTCAGCCTCCTCACTGGAGAACGTGTCGGTGGGATTGAGAAGGTCCTCAAAGTATTCCTTCCACCGCCCAATGACGTCTTCGGTCGAAGTCAGCAGCACACCATCTCCACTATATACAGTGCTAGTGGCACACTACTTTCCCCTTCTGAGTCGCCTGACGGTTTGCCAGAATCTTTTCGGAGCCGACTTAAAGTCACTTTCCAAGGCCTCACCAAACTCCTCCCATACACGGGGTTTTGCCTTGGCAACAACTGAAGCCGCAGATCGCTTGGCCTGTCGATACCTGCCAGCTGCCTCTGGTGTCCCACAGGCCAACCATGCCCGGTAGGACTCCTTCTTCAGCTTGACGGCATCTCTCACCTGGGGTGTCCACCACCTGGTTCGAGGATTACCGCCCCGACAGGCACTACCGCCCCGACAGGAACTACCTTACGGCCACAGCTACAGTCAGCCACTTCAGCAATGGAGGAACGGAACATGGCCCATTCTGAGTCAATGTCCCCCACCTCCCCCGATATCTGGTCAAAGTTCTGACGGAGGTGTGAGTTGAAGATCAATCTGACAGGTTCTTCTGCTAGACGTTCCCAGCAAACCCTCACTATGCATTTGGGCTTGCCTGGTCTGACCGGCATCTTCCCCCACCACCTGATCCAACTCACCACCAGGTGGTGATCAGTTGACAGCTCAGCTCCTCTCTTTACCCGAGTGTCCAAAACACATGGCCGCAAGTCCGATGAGACGACTACAAAGTCAATCATTGAACTGCGGCCTAGGGTGTCCTGGTGCCATGTGCACTTATGGACATCCTTGTGTTCAAACATGGTGTTCGTGATGGACAAACTGTGGTTTGCGCAGAAGTCCAAAAACTGAACACCACTCGGGTTCAGATCAGAGAGGCCATTCCTCCCAATCACACCCCTCCAGGTCTCACTGTCATTGCCCACGTGAGCGTTGAAGTCCCCCAGTAGGACAATAGAGTCTCCAGGAGGAGCACTTTCAAGCACCCTTCCCAAGGACTCTAGGAAGGCTGGGTACTCTGAACTGCTGTTCGGTGCATAAGCACAGACAACAGTCAGGACCCGTTCCCCAACCCGAAGGCGTAGGGAAGCTACCCTCTCGTCCACCGGAGAAAACCCCAACATACAGGCACCAAGTCGAGGGGCTATGAGAAAGCCCACACCTGCCCGCCGCCTCTCACCATGGGCAACTCCAGAAAAGAATAAAGTCCAGCCCCTCTCAAGGAGATTGGACCCAGAGCCCAAGCTGTGTGTTGAGGTGAGCCCGACTATATCTAGCCGGTATCTCTCAACCTCGCGCACCAACTCAGGCTCCTTCCCCGCCAGTGAGGTAACGTTCCAAGTTCCAAAAGCCAGTTTCAGCAACCGAGGATCAGAACGCCAAGGCCCACACCTTCGGACACTGCCCGATCCACAACGCACCGAACCCCTACTACTGCCCCTCCCATTGGTGGTGGGTCGATGGGAGGGGGGACTCATGTAACTCCTTCGGGCTGGGCCCGGCCGGGCACCATGAGTAAATGCCCGGCCACCAGACGCTCGCTGGCGAGCCCCTCCCCCAGGCCTGGCTCCAGGGTGGGGCCCCGGTAACCCTGTTCCGGGCAGGGTACACAAGTCCTGTTTTTGTGTCTTCATAGGGGTTATTATGGATCACACTTTGTCTGACCTGTCACCTAGGACCAGTTTGCCATGGGAGACCCTACCAGGAGCTTTTGCTCCAGACAACATAGCTCCTAAGATCATTCAAGCACGCAAACTCCTCCACCACGATAAGGTGGTGATCCAAGGAGAGGAGTCCAGCTCTCTTTATTTCTTAATCGGATTTCTAGATCTCTCACCATGGGCAACTCCAGAAAAGAATAAAGTCCAGCCCCTCTCAAGGAGATTGGACCCAGAGCCCAAGCTGTGTGTTGAGGTGAGCCCGACTATATCTAGCCGGTATCTCTCAACCTCGCGCACCAACTCAGGCTCCTTCCCCGCCAGTGAGGTAACGTTCCAAGTTCCAAAAGCCAGTTTCAGCAACCGAGGATCAGAACGCCAAGGCCCACACCTTCGGACACTGCCCGATCCACAACGCACCGAACCCCTACTACTGCCCCTCCCATTGGTGGTGGGTCGATGGGAGGGGGGACTCATGTAACTCCTTCGGGCTGGGCCCGGCCGGGCACCATGAGTAAATGCCCGGCCACCAGACGCTCGCTGGCGAGCCCCTCCCCCAGGCCTGGCTCCAGGGTGGGGCCCCGGTAACCCTGTTCCGGGCAGGGTACACAAGTCCTGTTTTTGTGTCTTCATAGGGGTTATTATGGATCACACTTTGTCTGACCTGTCACCTAGGACCAGTTTGCCATGGGAGACCCTACCAGGAGCTTTTGCTCCAGACAACATAGCTCCTAAGATCATTCAAGCACGCAAACTCCTCCACCACGATAAGGTGGTGATCCAAGGAGAGGAGTCCAGCTCTCTTTATTTCTTAATCGGATTTCTAGATCTTCTCCAATCTAAGAAATCAGAGTAAGCTGTTTACACGACCATTTGAATAATCAGATAACTGTAGAAATTTGATTATGATTGGATTATTGAGTACATGTAAACACGCTCACTGTTTTTCTTTTCTGTCCAAGTCTTTTTTTTCACAAGTGCTCAAGTGCTCTTAACTTGTATACACTGGAACAAAATGACAGTCTTTAGGCCTCATGGTGCAACACATATAACACACAGCGGCCCAGGACTACACAGAGTTCAGAGGCACACCAGGGTACAGAAAGTACAATAAAAACACCAGACAATAAATATACAGAACAATCAATACACATGACAATAAATGTTAGACAGGACACCAAAATAATAATGGTAACATCTTATATCACTCAGTCCTTATTCTCACCATTACACCTTCATACTTTTCTCTCTTTCTCTTTCTCAAGCCCCCCCCCCCCCTTTTTCGAATTCTGTCCTCTGCTGAATGGCACATTAATCTCAGGATAAGTTGAAGAATGTAGCAAAGAAGCAGACTGCAGCGGCTCAGAAATGGATCCGGTTCAGGAGCCTCCCCCCAGGCTTCACAGGAACGAAATGTCAGCAGTTGAAATAAAGGCACCCATTCTCAACATGTACCTTCTGTCAGCGCATATCACCTTCTCAAACACGCCGTTCTGACTCTCTAATGCACCGTTTGACTCCTCTGAACGCTCAGCGGCTTTCTACCGAGAAGTGAGCGATGCCGGTGTCATTCGGGGATGTTTGGAAGTCTCCTGCAGTGCTGTGAAACGTAAAGAGCTATTTTGATGCTTCAGATTGTGAGCTGATAGATTATGGGATTTCACTCCGTCTGTAAAGCTGACTGTAGGAAGCTTCAGCACTGACTCTGGCTACTAAGTCTGGCACCTGTGCTTTCTGTTTGCTTATGTTTTTAAAAGTCAGTTGTTACAGACATTTCTATTAAAATGACGATTCTGATTTGCAGCGCAAAAGAGCTCAAAGTGAAAGCATGTCAAATAAGCCTTTTGACGTACTCATCTATTCAAGCTGCCCACAGTCTAAACGTAAAATGCCCAGCAGGACTTTGGGAGTGTTTTGTCCAGCACATCTGAGATCAGTCACATCAGTTTCTCAGAGATGTCCGGTGATGTAGAACTTTGTCTTGAGCTCATTTGTTCTAAGTTAGCTCTGTTCAAAAAAGCATTATTCGTTGTTCTCCCATCGTTCCCTCAAATCATGATCCATTGATATTGCTGCTGCTTAACAGTGCTTTTCATTCAGATGGGGAGCTGCTCTGTCTCACACAGGGATTTTCGGAATTTGGGTGCAGTCGGGAAATGAATTATAAAAGAAGGCATGCATTTTTAAAGGCCAAATTTGAGTCGGATCTGTTTTAGAGCGGCTGGGACAGCCACTGGCTTCAAGTCCTGCTGGAGAGATGAGAGGATTCTGTCTGTGTGATGTCAAGCAGTTTCTCTTTTTCATTTTCCTTTTTTCTCCTCCACTGTAATGTTTTGGACTTTGTGTCCGGCAGACTTGTCGCAGCAGCACTTCCCTCGTGCTTGCTTTTTGTGCTTGAGGCCGCCTTTTATGAGGAGAGAGGGAACGATGGCATGTTATTATATGGAGAGAAGACTGAGCTATTTGTGAGCAAGAGTGCGAGTTATAAGAGGGAGAAAGAGGGAGTTTATGCTTTTATTTGAACCACTGCATGCATCTGTGTGTGTGTGTGTGTGTGTGTGTGTGTGTGTGTGCGTGCGCGCATACACACGCACACTAAACAATCAGAGTTCCTTCCGGAGTGATAAAGTGAGTCTGCCTGGCTGTCACTCAGCCCGGCGAGCAGTTAGCTGGGTTTAAATGGTCTCTCTCTTTCTCTCTCTCTCTCTGTAGTCTCTTCAGTTCAAAGCCAGTTTGATGTATGAGACTTCCTCCTCCTCCTAATTACAGCTCTTTAATTCCAATCAGTAGAGTGCCTGCGCTTTGACAGCCAGTCATTGCTTCAACCTGCATTTACATTACAATTAAATGTACGAGTATTTGTGCTGCTTGTTTGTGTACATGCATTGCACTTTGTGCATGTGTGCATGTAAGAAGCAAATCATGAGTGTGCTCAGTCTCACATCCTTTATGCTAAACACTCAGAGCTAGTACAGCGTCTTGCTGTGCAGATCTGGCAAGCCCAACAGCTTGGAACAGAAACGTATAAGGCATCCATTCCAAACGTGGCAACTAATGCGAATCAGAATTGCTATCAAAGACCCTTTTTAACTCATTTCGCATCACATACCTGGAGGCCTTGATTCCAAGACTTTTATTGTGCCATCATACAGAGGCAGATGACCCAAATCGAGCTCTTTGTGTGGCATACTTTAGCATAGCTTTCCAATGAAGCAACAAAGAAAGATAAAACAACAAGTAGGTGAGCTGTTGGGGTGATAACTGTGCCTATTTTATCTGTATGCCCTAATGCATTTGAGCCTCTGTTTGTGTAAATTAAGCAATGCATGCTATTTAAGTTTTCAGGGAAAAAACAGGTCTGTGGAATATTTCAGATCCTTCAGGGTTTAGTATGTCATATTCTAGGTAGGACCCTTTGATCTCATGGGTTTGCCTGGTTTTATTAGATGCGCATTTATGGGATATTTATGAGTATCTCAGCCTAAAATCTATATGAAGTATCTATATGAAATTTCACAACCAATATTTTAGAAAGTCAACAAAACATGTAATTTGACAAGTGGTACCCAACTTTTGCACTCATTTTTTCTGCATAATTCAGTAGCTAAGATGTAAACAAAGTCATTCAGAGTGGGTTGATGTGAAATGGCTGATGGTAGAGAAACTTACCGGCTCAGATTTCTTTACAGTGGTGCTGAACCGTGCGTCACTATTTCACCAAGACAAACAGAGCCATTTTATTTACTATCCAGAACCACCAGTTTAAGTATAATGTTGATGCTAAATAGTCATAAATCTGATAAAAATTCTTTGGGGACTATTTTACTGTACAAGATAGCATTTCTGAGTTACACTTTCCCCAGTAACAGTAATTTAGTGCAGTCAGCATTGTCACTGAGGGGTTCGGAGTTTTCCTCCCACTTAATGGAGGAGGTACCACTTTGAAACAGCTCTGATTGGCTGAAAGGCAAGTCAGTCAACTGTTTATCATGAAGGTTTATCACAGTGCAAAGCATATCAACATCTATTACATCTATTCTTTGCACTGTGATAAAACTTCATGATGAACAGACCAATAGAAATGGTCCAAAATGACTTGAGAAAACATCTTGTTACATCAACTTCTATTATGTTATTTTCGAGATGAAATGTTTTGTTCCAACAGTGACGATATAGTTCTGTGTAAATAAAAATCATATATGAAAATCTATTCATCTGGACAGTAATTGTTTGATTTTAAAAACTCTAGTATTGGAATAAATACAAAAAACATTGTTACATTAAGTAGTGATTTTCTGTATGTGAGTGTTTTTTAACCAATTCCAAACTGAATTAAAAAAAATCTTTGCTGTGTTTCTTTTAATAGTTGACAAGGTTCAATAACTCATTTGCAAACCAAAAGTTTGTGTTACCTTTTTCTGCATTTGTGTTAATTTATGGTAATTCCAATAATGTATATTTTTTGCAGGCAAAACACACTTACTGACCTGATACATGGTTTTATGACTTTTGTACATTGCTGTGTATAGCCATGGTGACCCAGTCAAGTGATGTTTTGTTGATTTTCTAAGTGAATATAAGTGAACATGTCCTCTACAGAGAACACACTTCTGTACATTTTAATGCACTGTTGCTGTTTATTTGCTAAATTTATCTTCTTATGCACAGTAATTTGCAGAAAATAGCCATTTTGCCAACTTTGTTTCCTGCAGAGGATGTGTTGGCTTACAGTATTTTCACTTCAAAATGACAGATGTCATTCAAACTTGATGTTGTTCAAACATTTTCATACGACTTTTTGTATTATCCAAACGAATGGACTGAGCGCTACAGATGTAGCAGACAGAGGTGAAGCTGAAGAACACTGGAGTGTTACTTTAGCTCAGTGTATTTGTGAGTTGTGTCATTTCTCTGTTTGGCCAGACAGGACCAGACATGGTTTTACTTAAAAGAGGATTTTACATTAACATTCACAGAACATTAACAGCTCTCACATACACACCAAGCTGTAACACAGGGGACGCTTCCACCTCCTCTTCTCTCAGAGCCAATTAACAGCAGCGCTTTGGCTCTGCTAGACTCTTTGTGATTACTGTGGAAGATACGCAGGGAGATCTGAGTCACACACACACACACACACACAGAAATGCAGTTAAACCTACCGTTGATTCACACTCACACACTCTTCTCAAATACAGCGCTCCTCCCACACACACCTCACACTAATTAACTACAACAGGTAGATACCCCCGTCTCTCGGTCTCTCTCTCTCTCTCTCTCTCTCTCTCTCTCTCTCTCTCTCTCTATCTCTCTATCTCTCTCTCATTCTGTCCTCTCTTTCTTTCTCTTTCCCTTTCATTCTCTTCTTCTCTGATCCCTGTCTTCTGTTCCCCCATTGTCTCTTTCTGTATATCTGATCTCTTTTTTGTCTTTGTCTCTTTCTCAGTCTGTCTGAAATGTCTCTTTTTGTTTCTGTTACTCTCTTCTCTCTCTCTCTCTCTCTTTCTGTTATTCCTTATTCTCTATACATGTCAAATATCTCTCTTTTCTCGCTTCTGTCTCTCTGTATACTCATCCATTCTCTCTCTCTTTCTCTCTCTCTCTCTCTCTCTCTCTCTCTGTTACCCCTTTTCTCTCTTTTGTCTGTATTATACGTGTTCAATATCTCTCTTTCTCTTTTTGTTACTCCTTTTCTTTTTTGTCTCTATTATACATGTTTAGTAGTACTCTGTGTCCATTTTTCTCTCTCAGTTCATGTCCAATCTCTCTCTCTCTCTCTCTCTCTCTCTCTCTGTTACCCCTTTTCTCTCTTTTGTCTGTATTATACATGTTCAATATCTCTCTATTACCTCTTTTTCTCTCTCTGTTTATGTCCACTCTCTCTCTCTCTCTCTCTCTCTCTCTCTCTCTCTCTCTCTCTCTCTCTCTCTCTCTCTCTTTCTCTCTAGTCTGTAATTTGGTGACTCTCTTGTTCCTCATGTTTTTCACTCTAATTGTAACCTGTTTGTGTGTGTGTGTGTGTGTCAGTGCTCTTTGTGTTTGTCTACAGAGCTCTGTGCTCTCAGTGCTGCTGTTCAGACAGTAAACTACTCTAAAGCTTGGTAATAAATAAAGCTTTGATGCTTCTTCTCTGTTAATGGTATATTCAAATCAGATGTGTATTAGAGGTTCCTCATTATCTTGGGGCATTTTCTAGGCAGCAAATTACTCACCTTTTCTTCTCTGCATGCACACACTAGGGACTTTAAAAGACACAGAGAGTGTTTTCTCTTTCTCAATTAGCAAGTTAAGCCACCCAATTACGTGACATGTGGCAAGTCTGATCAACATTGAGAGTGGATTAAGATGCAATTATTCTCAGAGGTTTATGCAGAGCTTGTGATGAATGACCAGCCAGTGTGGCTTTGTGTGAGTTTTGTGCTTCTGTTTGTGTGTATGTTTGTGACCACCGTCTAAAAAAACTGAGCATGCCAACTGCAGCTCACCCTGAGTCGGAATTTCATGACGATCGGGCCAGACGGGGTCCAAATAAAACTGTCACAATAACTTCTATTCAAAGATTTTTTCTTCTCCTACAGAGTCCCTCTTTTGCAGATACAAGGTTTGGTTCCAACAGTGAGCATATGTTTGTGAATGTGTGTCTTTAGATAATGAGAGACAGGAAGTCAGCGCATGTTGTACAGTCAATGCGGCTCT
Organism: Pygocentrus nattereri; assembly: GCF_015220715.1. Classification (NCBI taxonomy): domain Eukaryota; kingdom Metazoa; phylum Chordata; class Actinopteri; order Characiformes; family Serrasalmidae; genus Pygocentrus; species Pygocentrus nattereri. The sequence continues at coordinate 28,407,020 of NC_051215.1, read as the reverse complement.
GGTGTCGGTCTCAGTGGGAGATGATTCTGCTCTGTGCAGCTGCAGAGGAATCTCACTTTCTGGTAAACTCTACTTTCCACCTGACATGCTGCCAGGGGCACTAAACGTCAGGCCAATTCCTGAAACCGTCCAGAACGGCCGCCCCCATTAGCTAGGCCGTGTCCATGTGTGATACAAGCTCCCAGCACTGATCTCTCTCAGCCTGAGGAAGAACATTCAGAGGTCGGACGTCCCAGTCTGATCTGAAAGTTCACTATCATAACCCGTCCAGGCTGATCCAATTCCAGACCCTTGTTTGTACTGTTTTGCCTAATTGTGCTGTTTATGTGGCTATAAAGATGACATAAGCAGTAGTCAGGCACTGTTCAGAGATTTTTATGATTGATTCTGATTTATATACACTAACCTGTAAAAACAGCCTGTTTTGAAATCAGTATTTTTGTGATGTCATGAAGGCCAGCACATTCCCAAATATCCACCTGTTCAACCCGTAGCAGTTTAGCTCTGCCAACTCTCTGAGTGGGCACACTGAAGTTATAAGGAGTGTTTCAGTCTGGATTGCTTTTTTGAACAAGATGTTAATACATAGCAGCCAATTAGAACAGAGATTTCTAAAATATGCTATACATTGACCTAAAGTGAAAAAATATGGTATAAGAAAGATGTACAACAGGGGTCAACATTATTAGGGCCGGTCAAGGGCCGGTGTGGTTGCAGGTTTGGTTGCAGGTTTGGTTGCATGGTACAAACAATATAAATGTACTCTCAAATGTCCAAATGTGAACCTGAAATATGTTTTTATATTATATTATATAATATATATATTTTTTATATAATATTGAAAGATATTTGTACCCTCTCATAACCTAATGTTTTAAAGCAGAACAATACAATAAATAATAAAGAGAACAATAGAATAAAAAGCCTGGAGACGAGACAGGGTGTGTGGAGTCAATACAGTTTAGAAAAAATCATTTCAATGGATTATAGTACAGTTATGTTGCCTGACTAAAGGTACTGAGATGTAGCCTTGAGGGTCAGTGATAAGAGGGTCACTGCCCCAGTTTTATACCTTTTTTTCTAAGAGTGTATCCGCAGTGCAAGTGTTTCAGCTGTGGTTTAGCTGGCTGACTTTCATCAGAGCACTGGTAAATAAAATGTATGTAAAATATAATTACGTGGTGGTAACAGCATGTGTAAAATAGACAAAGAGGACAAAACCTTGCGCAACTTAAAATAGGAAAGTAACATTTTTAAGACAACACTAAATGGTCATTTTGAAAAAGAGTGTCAGTTCAGTATGTTAGCACAGATGGAGGCTAGTAGCATTTATAGTAACAAGCAAATTACCATAGCATTGCTGTCAGGAGAAAACCTTGTGTCTTCCATTTGGGTTTATTTTCAAGTAATGTAAAAATGTCAGCTGTCCTTTTCATTGTGTTAACATTTCATATTGACAAGACCAATAGAAATGATCCAGAATTACTTGGAAAAAAGTCTTGTTCCTTTAACTTCCATTTAAATTTGAAAAGCTTTGCTCTTCTCCGGTAAAGTTACCGGTTTGGACAGGGATAAAATTGTACCTAAACTTAACTGATTTTGCTGTAATAAACTTTAAAGTGTGCACTGTTCTTCTTAAATACCACCATGTTTATTATTAATGGGGTATTTTGCAGAAGTATTTATAGCAACATGCAGATCATTCTAAGAATTTTAATGCCTCAATGGAAAGAACAAAACAATTGTTGCTGTAATAAGCAACAAAATGTATCCTCTATATTGAATATGTGCTCCTGTTAATAATTTTATTTGTTTTATAGTATATCAATATTGGCATGAGATATCAATATGATACGTGTATTTTTACTTTGTTTTCAGTTTTAGGTTTGCTGTATGTAAGCTACAGTGCATCCGGAAAGTATTCACAGCGCTTCACTTTTTCCACATTTTGTTTTGTTACAGCCTTATTCCAAATTTAATTATATTAATCTTTTTCCTCAAAATTCTACACAAAATACCCCATTGTGACCATGTGAAAAAAGTTTTCTCGAGAGTTTTGAAAATGTATTAAAATTAAAAAACAAAGAAATCATATTTACATAAGTATTCACAGCCTTTGCCATGAAGTTCAAAATTGAGCTCAGGTGCATCCTGTTTCCACTGATCATCCTTGAGATGTTTCTACAGCTTAAATGGAGTCCACCTGTGGTTGATTGGACATGATTTGGAAAGGCACACACCTGTCTATATAAGGTCCCACAGTTGACTGCATGTCAGAGCGCAAACACCAAGCATGAAGTCAAAGGAATTGTCTGTAGACCTCCGAGACAAAATTGTCTCGAGGCACAAATCTGGGGAAGGATACAGAAAAATTACTGCTGCGTTGAAGGTCCCAATGAGCACAGTGGCCTCCATCATTCGTAAATGGAAGAAGTTCGGAACCACCAGGACTCTTCCTAGAGCTGGCCGGCCGTCTAAATTGAGCGATCGGGGGAGAAGGGCCTTGGTCAGGGAGGTGACCAAGAACCCAATGATCACTCTGTCAGAGCTCCAGCGTTCCTCCGTGGAGAGAGGAGAACCTTGCAGAAGGACAACCATCTCTGCAGCAATCCACCAATCAGGCCTGTATGGCAGAGTGGCCAGGCGAAAGCCACTCCTTAGTAAAAGGCACAAGGCAGCCCGTCTGGAATTTGCAAAAAGGCACCTGAAGGACTCTCAGACCATGAGAAACAAAATTCTCTGGTCTGATGAGACAAAGATTGAACTCTTTGGTGTGAATGCCAGGCGTCATGTTTGGAGGAAACCAGGCACTGCTCATCACGAGGCCAATACCATCCCTACAGTCAAGCATGGTGGTGGCAGCATCATGCTATGGGGATGTTTCTCAGCAGCAGGAACTGGCAGACTAGTCAGGATAGAGGGAAAGATGAATGCCGCAATGTACAGAGACATCCTGGATAAAAACCTGCTCCAGAGCGCTCTTGACCTCAGACTGGGGCGACGGTTCATTTTTCAGCAGGACAACGATCCGAAGCACACAGCCAAGATCTCAAAGCAGTGGCTTCAGGACCACTCTGTGAATGTCCTGGAGTGGCCCAGCCAGAGCCCAGACTTGAATCCGATTGAACATCTCTGGAGAGATCTGAAAATGGCTGTGCACAGACGTCTCCCATCCAACCTGATGGAGCTTCAGAGGTACTGCAAAGAAGAATGGGCAAAACTGCCTAAAGATAGGTGTGCCAAGCTTGTGGCATCATATTCAAAAAGACTTGAGGCTGTAGTTGCTGCCAAAGGTGGTTCTACAAAGTATTAAGCAAAGGCTGTGAATACTTATGTAAATATGATTTCTTTGTTTTTTAATTTTAATAAATTTTCAAAACTCTCGAGAAAACGTTTTTCACATGGTCACAATGGGGTATTTTGTGTAGAATTTAGAGGAAAAAGATTAATTTAATTCAATTTGGAATAAGGCTGTAACAAAACAAAATGTGGAAAAAGTGAAGCGCTGTGAATACTTTCCGGATGCACTGTATAGCCTCCTGATTGACCCCCACCCCCCCCACCCCCTTACCCCCGACTTCCTAGACTGTGCAGCTGTATTATGCTTTAAAATACACAAATCTGATCAAACTACTGACAGATTATCTGTATTAAACCACTCAGATCAGGGTCTGGGTCCCAAAAACAGCAGTGAGCGTTTGGGCCGCCCCGGGGTAGGGTGCTGGGTTCTTGTGTGGCGTGAGGAGACAGGAAGGGCTGGAGAGGGGATGAGGCGACTTTGTGGCGTGCCGCCAAGTGTGTGTGTGTGCTCATATTCACCCAGAGCAGCTGTACACACTGGGAGCGGGAGACATTCTTGGAGCGGCAGCGTCCGGTCTTCATTCAAACAGGCCATGTCCTCCCCGTCCTCGTTCAGCCAATTACAGCGCCTCTCTGTCCTTTCGGCCCACCGGCTCAACCAATCAGATCAGTGCCTCGTCCGACAGGAGCACCCTGCATCGTTGCCCTTGAAAGAGTACTGCTAATAAGATCACTCACATAACAGGATCAAGCTTGGAGGAGGACCAAGTCTGATCATATTTTGTGCTGTTAAGAAAGCAATCGCTTGAGTGTTTTGCTCAGAGAGATGGTCAGAGAGAGAGAGAGAGCGAGAGAGAGAGAGGTGGACAAGAAAGTAAAAGTTATTTGGAGGTCATAAGAGAATACCTGTTACAGTAAAAGTGATAGAGACCTGTAGTGAAATAGCAAAGCAAAAGCACAGTCCTTGGCTTCTTTTGATATTTTTAGATATTGTGGGGTTTTTTTTACTGTAACTGTTCCGATAGGAAAGAAATAATACAGAATGAGATGTCGGGGTAATAGAATGGCCCAGTCACCCAACCTTAACCCCGTCTCTGACTCAATCAAGCTGCTGGGAGATGTCTAGCTCTGAACACCTAAGATGTCCTGCACACAGTGTTTTAATTAAATAAGTGTGTTTGTGTGTTTTCATGGACATATTGTATCCTGTTTTTTCTGTTCATAGTTTTTCACAAATTCTTATACATGCAATATTGTTTTCGTTCAAATAAATCTAGTTAGGCTTTAAATTCAGTGGCCCCAAACAGAATTTGGACATTAACAAAATATATTTGTTTCAGAGAAAAAAAAACATTTTAACATTAACACAACATCAAACTGATGCTAGTCACTTTGTTAAGAAGATATGTACCCAGACAGCACTAAGGGTGTATAAATCACAGAGGTGGAAACATCAAAGTCTTTTTTTCTTACAGTGGTGTCGGTGAGGTGGTGCTGAAATGGAATGATGGAATGATAAACTCAGAAATGTTCAAAAGAATTTTGGATGCAAACCAGCAGAAGTAACTGCAAAGAAACTGCTCAAACAGTAGCAATCAGCTGCCTTTTGAAGAAATGCTTTGCCAAAAAGAGTTTCAGTCTGGAACAGATGTCCACATAGTTTTGGAGCCACTGTGTTAATATGAACTGATAAAGTTCCCAGCAAACAAAGAAATTGGCTTCACCAGTATATCAGTTGGCTGATATTCAGATTTAAGTTATCGGCTTCGGCAAAAATTGCACCAAATAAAGTCTCTTTTAGTGTTGTATAAGAATCCACATTCAGGGATATGATGCTAATTGGAAAAACAACCAAATGTAATGTTTACTAAGGAGTTTACCTTCATGGGAGTTAATGTTATGTGCTTCACTGTGAATTTTAAGGTTAAGTTGTAAAGTTTTTTATAACTGACATGTTTTATGTAAAGTTGCTTAAATTAAATAGTGACAAAATGTTCATATCAGTTGTGCCCTATAATATCCACTAAAAATGTGTGAGTGAGGGAGGGAGAGTAAGGGAGAGAGTGTGAGGAAGGGAGAGTGAGGAAGGGAGAGGAAGGGGGGCACAAGCAGCCTGACAGGCGGTGATGGAGAGGGCTAGGCAGGCAGGCATTGTGCTCCAAAGGTCATTATGATCCCAGCCTGAATAGGTCCAGAGTGATTCCTCTTTATGCAGGCAAACATAAAAAGCATTCCACTGCGGCTGACCTGCGTCTTCACCGAACTGTCCCCACTCCAGCTCCCCTCACACTCTCATCCACCCCACCCCCTTCTCTCTTCCCCCCTGGACCTGGGGTTGGAGCACAGACCACAACACCTATAAATCTCCATCTATTTCAATCCATTGTTAGAGGCTCATCAGCGATTACATGTGCTCTCAGCCTGGCAAATGTATACGTGAGCATTTGAAGGTGGGCACTGTGGACAGCTTCCTCGTATGAAAATGACATTTATCTGAGATGTATTGCTAAAAAAAAGGCTTTCCTTGCAGGTGATGCAACCCAGCAGCCTCCACTGTGTTGTAAGGATTTCTTCACCCATTTAATAGGTTGTAGAGTAGGAGCAGAGTTCAGACCATGATAAGGATCACTGTAAGATGACCGTTGTTATGCTCACTCGACCATCCATTCAGTTTTGCCACAATGTTACTTTGGATACTTTGAGCATTCTGGGAAGTAGTTAAAGGGCCCATACATTTTTTATTGTAAATTCACTTATAACTTACATGTGGTTTTATAAATTAATTTATTATGACACTTTTGTCCCTTAGAATTAACAAGCTGCTTTTGTTAATGTGACTTTAAGATCGATATATGTAAATGAGCTCTGTTCTGATTGTTTGCCTTCTATTGTGCCTGAAAAAGCAGATCTGAAACACCCCTTATAACTTAAAAGTGAAAGTGACAAGGCTGAAAAGACAGGTTTATGTAACTGCTTTCAGAAAAACAGTGAGATTAATATGAGCTGTTTTAGCAGTTTTGTTTCCATTTATAGAAGAGTTAACAATGTTTACATACTACATTAAACTCCCAAACTTTCTAGACAAGTTTAAATTTAGTTTTTAATTATATGGGCCCATCTGTACCCATGTTTTTTTGTTGTTGTTGTTGTGTAGTTGCTGCAATATTTTCAGACAAAACATTGTTGGCTAGCCTTTTTTTTGTCTAGTTTCTCACAGCATTTTTGTGTAGCCGGAGTTTTGTCTTGCGCTTTTGAATGCAGCAGCATAAGAGAAAGACAATCGGCCAAAGCCCTCGGCAGAGGACTGAGAAGAGATTTAGCAGCTCCGCCGTCCTAGAGCGTCCTTTATATTAAACTGAGATCAACTGTATTGATGTTTGCTGCGAGCGTCGGCAGACTCCACCACACAACGCTGGCATAATCACGGAAGCTGGAGTGCGGGGAGCGTGGCTTTGCTCAGCTTTTGTCTGGATGCAGGAAGGGCTTTGGGCGAGTTTGTCATAGAGAATAAGTGAGTGTGTGAGAGAGAGAGAGAGAGAGAGAGAGAGAGAGAGAGAGAGAAAGGGGGGATGGGGATGAAGGAACGATAACAGAAAAGAAAAGGAGAGTTATGGAGTGAGATAGAGGAATAGAGGGGACAGTGAGGCATAGAGGAGGGAGCCAGTGTGAGTGAGATAGTCAGCAGGCCTATAATAGATTACTGAGGTGTGCGGGGGGAAAGTGAGTGCAGTGGAATCATTCACGTTAGGCTGTGGAGAGATGAACAGAGAGAGATAAGAGTGGAGCACAACTACGGAGGAAGAAAACGGCTTTTGATTTGTAGAATAAAGAGCAATAGAGCTGTGGGGAAAGGAAAGGGGCATAAATCAGCTGGATTTGCTTGAGGATTTGGACTTGAGGACCTCAGGTTCCTGTATAGAGAGTAATGCGCAGAGAGAGTGAGAGTGAGGGAGTCGGGGTGCAGTTACCATTCATAGTGCTGTGTAGTTGTAATTGTATTGGCAGGCTTTGTCAGAATGCTATAATGACATCACAGCACCTCTCACTGGTTCATACCTGATACTGCACTGTATTGACCCTAGCCTCATATTACAACACAGTGCTTCCTCTGCCTTCACAAACCAATCGAAATAGAGGCTTTTCCATCATTTACCACCAGCATTGTTATAAATTATTCGAGCAACTGCACCAAATGTACACAAAGTTACTATGCACCTGCCCTTGTGATGGACTGGTTGCGAACAGCTCCCAAACTTTCTCAGGCCTTTGTGAGCCTGATTGTGATGGTGGCCTGCAGTAGCAAAGCCCCCAAAGACACTTAGAAGCTTCTCCCTCTCAAGGACAGAGCACATTTGGCTGATTACATAAAGAGAGAGAGTGATTTATAACAGCTCTCCCTCCTCCCTCCCACACAATTCATCACCAGCCTCTTGACTTAATAAAGTATTGATATTTAGACAGAGCTGGGGGAGGGGTTGGTGGTTCCAGCAGTGCTGTGGGGGAGGGCACGAAGGGCCCGGGGAAGAGCGAGCTGCGACAAGGCCGCCAAACGCTCGTCTCGTCTCCAAACACCTCAAACAAATCAAAAGACGAAGTCTTGATAGCGTTTCACTTGGCAAGTTAATTGCTGCTGCGGGCCTGCAAGTGATCAAACAGGGCTGTGATGTGCGAGAGGGGGAGAATAATGAAACAGAGCTTTGTTATTTTTACTCTCCGTGCCAGCCACACAGATTAGAGACGACGTAAAATGTAAAAGATTTCGCTCTGATTAGATTTCAGCTGGCGTTTCTTTCTAATCTAAACCAGTGAGGTAGTACAAAAGACTGATGGAGCGTGTCCTGTTGATTCCTGCTGAATGAGGTGCAGGGCTGTATGCTGACCTTTGCGTTCACAGAAGTTTTATTTGTGCGAGACTTGGAATGATACACATACAATCGAGTGCAAACCTTTGGGTACCCCTACAAAAGACTTATTTGGTTGATTTTGTAAAATAGTAAAATAGCTACACATCCTCTTTGTATTGAAAAAAGACCAGAGACGAATTCCATCAAGACTTGACTAAGGGTGCTGGAAAGCTGCAGAAGTCTGCAAAGAAACTGCTCAAATGATCAGCTGCTTTTGAAAGAATACTTTTCCAAAATGACAGTCTTGCAGTGATAAATCTAAAATAAATCTTGCAGTGTCTTGCAGTGATTAATCTAAAATAAATGCCCTTTGGTTGGACATTTTGTTTCCTAATGCAGTGAATATACATTTTTAGCATTGCACGAATGTCCAAATACTTTTGGGGCCATTATATGTTATTGCAAACTGAAAAAGGAAAAAAGAAATTAATTAATTAATTAATTAATTAATTAAAAAGAAATTAAATGCAGCCATTCAAAGTTATGATACTTTTTGTATTGTAGGTTATACTTTTTTCATCAGCAAGTAAATAGAAGTAAAAACCACCAGATTTAAGTTTGTTCTCTATAGAAGATGTGTGATTAGAAACGCCTTTATTGTATGCCCACTCACTGGTCACTTTGAGTTAATGTGTCGCCTACAGAGAACACTGTTCTGCTTAACTAAATGCACAGTTACTGTTTATTTGCTGAATTTAAAATATTGGAAAAAAAACATAAAATGTGGCCTGTTGAGAAACATTTTATGACACATTTTATATTGTATGTTCTTGTTTGTTTCTAAGATCTTAAACTCAGCAAATATATAGAAATTATGCACTAGAATCTGCTGAAAATGCCATATTTAAGTTTGTTAACTCATTACTAGGAAAATCACTTTCATTTTTTGATATGGATGGTGGGTGCACATGTATCTCTGCTGGTTACTGAACTTTGTGATCTTTTTCCAGGCTGAAGGAGAGGACAGTCTGAAGAAGATGCAGCTGATGGAACTGGCCATTCTGAACGGCACGTACAGGGATGCCAACATTAAATCGCGTAAGTGCCTCCTATTAGCAGGGCTTTGTATGTTGCCGTTGTTAAAGGGCTGTGCGATCCCGACTTTCACTAATGCTCAACACTGCGCTCTCAGGTAACCCTGATTCGCAGATAAGAGCACTCACAAACAGCACAGTGCTTTGATTCCAAATTGCCTCAGAGAGCCATAAGCCTGCAAGCTCACAAACAGTCAAAAAGGAGGGGGTGAAAAAGCCCGGAATGTCATGGAACATTGTGTTGCTCCTCTCTTTGCTTCACTGCTTTTGCAAACATTGTTGTTGATGAAGTGCCAGCCTGTGGAGTTTTATATTAGTGGAGGTATAAGTAAAATAAAATAATTTCTGCTCCCTAACTAACTAATGTCTGGCTGTTGTTGTCCTCACTGACATGCTTTATGTGCTGTGTACAGCTCATGCACGGTACTAACTCTTGTTTTGTCTCCCCCCCTCCCCCTCTCCTCCTCTTCCTTCTCCACCCTCCATGTTCCTCCGCTCACCGCAGCTGCCCTTGCCTTCTCTCTTGCAGCGAGTGCCCAAGCACCCCGCATCATCGCCGGCCCTGCCCCCGTCCTTCCGCCGGCTGCCCTGCGCACCCCAACGCCTGCTGGCCCCACCATCATGCCCCTCATCCGCCAGATTCAGACCGTCATGCCCAACGGCTCGGCCCACCCTGCCGCCGCCGCCACCCTGGTGCCACCTGGCCCAGAGTCAGCAGGCCTGATTTATGCCGCGCCCTATGAGTACCCGTACACACTGGCACCTGCCACATCCATCCTGGAGTACCCTATTGACTCCAACGGGGTGTTAGGTAAGCATGGCTGCACCTGCGACTGTCCAAACACCTACCTCCACCTGCCAAGGCAGTGGGCCAAAGCACCTACACTCCTGCACTCCTCCTAGACCCCTGAAATAGGGATGGGCATTTTAACAGCCTTTGCTGATCATATATATATATAATTTTCAATTGTATTCAAATATCGCAGTGAGAAAACTTATGTTGTGAATAATAAAACACAGAAGGTGTTCACAGTTTTCAACATACACATAGGTTTAATGCATTCTACCCTATGAGATTACCTATGATTTTTTGTTCATTTTATGATTCATCTTTTTATTTTAGTTGTATGTAAATTAATAGAGTTGTATGCAAAAGTTTGGAAGCTCATGGTCAAACTATATTTTTTTGCTGCTTTGGTAAGTGAAAAGAAATGAATTTATCCTCTACAAAGAACACACTTCTGTTCATTTTAATGTATGATTGCTGTTAGTTGCTGATTTTAAGATAAAAATCTAACCTATGCAAATAATATAGGACATTTAAAATTTATGGCTTATTTTTTTCCTGATATCTTAAATTCAGCAAATAAATGGAAATTGCAGAAAAGTGCCTTACTTAAGTTTCCACAAGGGTGTTCAATCTTTTGCATATCACTGTACCAGTTAATCAGTCAGACAATTTGCCCTGTAAAACGTTTTTGTAAAACAGTTTGTAAAAAAAAAAAAAATTTTCAACACTTCTCATATCAATACATAATATGGATGTATAATATGTAATGTACAGTCGTATGGCACCTCTGGTCACATGTAACTATATAATACATATCACAGAAGTGACATTCTGTGTAGTCCAGTGTCACTCAATCAGAATCATCTTTAGAAATTATATAAAAATATATATTTTTATTCCAAGCTACAAATGCTTTATTTGAATGCATAATTAAGGAAACTAAGTTTGAATAGCCCTATATTTGAACATCTGCACCCATCCCTAACCCCAACCTCCCCCAAACCCTCCCCAAACTCAGTCTCCCTTTTTCAGTGTAGCTCTCTATGTGATTCCTCGGTCTAAGAGTTATCGTTCGCCACCCCGTCCTTTTTCATCTCAGCCATCACAGTGGGAAAGTAAAAAAGGCAACAACACAAGTACAAAAACAATAACACTCACAGCCTTTTCCACTTAATCCATTTAGTGTCATAAAAGTCCTCTCTCACAGCTAAAAAATCCTTTTAAGAAATGTGTGCATAAATGATTGGGCTGTTAAGTGCTCTGCCGGCTTTATGTGAATTATAAGAGAGCGCTCTCTTTTTCTCACTGCTCTCTCTCTCTCACACTTTTCCCTCTCATTCTCTTTCGCTCCCTCTCAAAGGCCCTGTCCTCCCCTCTCCATACAAGCTCTATGGCTTCATTAAGGCACTTGAGAAAAGCCGATTATGAATATCATGTTACAAACAGCATTCTGCCAGTTTAACACAGGCTGCTCCCAGAGGCGCAGTGTTAAGTTGAGCAACGACAAAAAATGCGTCCCCATGCCAAGAGCGGCGTGTCCAATGAGATGAGCCCAAGCAGGGTTTAGCTACTGTCCAATAAGCAGCCTTTATTCAGCCAAGATCGAGCCGCCTGCTCCCAAAAAAAGCCCATTACAGTAGACCTGTCTTAGAGGACTGTTTCAGTGTGTTTCTTTGGGCGGGGGGTGGGGTGTTGGGTGTGTGTGTTTTGGAGGGGAGGTGGGCTGGTGCGGGTGTTTGGTTCGACCATGTGGATGCATTAGTGCATTAGGCTGTGTTCACACGTATCCAGATATTTTTGAAAACTACAACATTTTTCAGTTGAGTAGTGGACTAAAAGCATCACAAAAATGTTCAGCTTCACAAGTGATTTTATTGTAGTAATTAATTGGCAGCCAAAAATATACATATATTGGATTGGTATTCACAACTATATTACTCTTGAAGTGTGCACTGTGAAGCTGTAGATCAGACTGTGTATTGACCATCAGTATTGATGGTCTCACATTAGAGTGGGGAGCTAAAAATCCATCCATTCTGAAGGGATTTTTTTGCCTCAAATTTCACAAAAGCCCCAGCCAAACCAATTGAAATATATTATGTGAGTTAAGAAAAAAAAACAACAATGGAGAAACAAGGGTTTGTTCCGACAGCAACAATATGTGTATATATTCTAGTAATCTAGTATAGATGGCTTTGTGTGGCTGTGTCTATAAGTATTAAGAAAACAAAGAATGGCAAAAACAAGGGTTAAATTAAGCTACAATAAGTAAACACATAATCAGAAACCATATACCCAGAAATAAAAGCCATGCTTGAGTCCAACACAGCAAACAGTCCCAAGTCCAAAACAGTTAAGCATGAAAATTTTCATTACCTTTCTCAAAAATGTAAATTTCAGTGATCTGAATGCCAAGTTTATGAGGAGGCAAAACCACGGGGCAAAAATATCCGAATACATGTGGACCGGGTCTTACTGAGAGGGCGAGGGAGGTGAGGAGTGTTTGGGAGTGAGGAGAGCGGAAGATTTCACCCTGTCTTCTCTCTTGTGTACACCTATACAGCATCCTCAAAGGCCGAAGAGCTGCCCCTCTACCTGGGCTTTCAGACCTGTCACTTTCCCATCACTGTCCAGCGCGGAGAGCCGACCAGCCGGCCTCCTTTTTAAAGCACCCTCCAACCCTTTCCCTTATCTGACCCACAGTCACTACTCCAGCTCCCTCACCCACCCCCCTCCCCACTCTCTCCCAATCCCCACCCCAAAACCACCCGTCTTTGTCGGACTGACCGGAAAGCGGCTTCCCAGTGGCTCTTTCATTGTTTATCTCTTCTGAAACCACATCTTTTTTTTATTGTTTTGTTTTCATTTGTAATGAATGTGCTGTGTTCAAACTGTGTACCGTAATACGAGGGAGATCTTAAAAAAAAAAAAAGCACTGAGCCCCAAACTGCTGCAAACCTTCTCTGAATGCTCCCTCCATTCCCCACCCTCTTAGGGTGGGCCGGTCCGGAGGGGCCATCAGGAGGAGTAACATGACGACGGTGAGGGGACAGTGGGGGTCAGAGAAGGGCTGCTTTGGGAGACAGAGGTTGATGGGGCATCTGTTATAAGCAAAGCTCAGCCGTTGTAGGACAGTTTGACGGGGCTTTTCAGGCTTGTTTACAGAAAAATATGAACAAATGTAATAAATATATGACCAAACTGTCTCTGAGAGGCCTTGCTTTGCAGGGTCTCGGGTCTGGACTGCCCTAAAACGGCTTTGGTAATGCATGGGTAATGCGACTGGAACTAATTTCCCATTCCCTTCCTTTATTCTTTAGGTGTGGCTTTCCCCACGAAAGGCTAAAAGTGCTTTTGAGGATCCTTACTGAGCCCCTCATCCGATCTGAGTGTTAACACACATGCGCTTTCGTTTCAACGCGGCCTTGTTTTTGATGAACCATGAATATGAGTCTAGCAGTCAGTCAGACACACTGTTTTTGTTTACACTGGCCACTCCTCACCCAAAGAGGCTCCGCTCCTAGCATATATATATATATATATATATATATATATATATATATATACACATATATATATATACATGTATGTGCCCCCTTAGCCGTAAAAAGTATTTGCATAGTCACAGGACTGTTCTACTGACTGCTATGTTTTTGGTTTAGGAGAGAAAACATCAATTATTATCTTGCTTTACTAATCACTTAATTCATAGCTGTTGTATTTTCTACCCTTTTCTCTTATTTTTAACTACTGCTGATGTGCCTAAATGCTATCGGCTCTGTGCCTTTGCTCAGAGAGCGAGTTTATCAGTATTATATTTAAACATGGGACTGAAGACATGCACTTCCCTGTTGTTCCACTGCAGGATTATGTGACTAGTAAAGCCTCCCTTCTGTGTGCGTTTGTGTGTACGCGTGTGCTCGTCACTAATGTCCATCATACATTATCCAAGCAACGCATAGATCCACTTGGGATGTATGCAATCGTCGTGTTTTTGTTTTGTTATGTTTGTTTATTTGTTTGTTTGTTTTCAGTTGCTAGTTTTAAAGATGAAAGACAAGTATTATTTGTGCCTTAACTTTTATTTTTTTTATTATTTGCAAAACAATGTTCAATTTTGAACCGTATTTGGTCATACAGCTATATAACGTCTGTCGAGTTTGATCTTAAATTGATCTGTTTCATGAAAAATTGTGAAGTTTTGATTGATCTAATCTGTGTTTTTGGTGATATTATTGCAATCCAAGCAGGTGCAGTGACAACTAAAGTTCGAAGGCACGAAATGCGGGTCCATCCTTACCAAAGGGTAGTGACCACAGACAGAGGTTAGTTTAGCTCACATGCTTTTTGTTTTTATCACCAATGGCCTCTTATGTTGTTGGTTCTGGTCTATTGTGCAGTATATGTAGTGTGCAGACTGTTCCTGGCTCAACAACATTCACAATTAGCCTGCATTTTTTTCAAATAAAAAGCTCCCACCATCCGTGAGGACATATAGTACAAACAGGACCTGCACTGCAGAAATGAAGTGGTTGACTTCCATTCCATTATTTCGATGACCTTGTGAATTTGACATGATGTTGATGACAAATAATGGACCGTCTTGCATGAAAATGTGCTTTAGACACCCTTCAACATCCCATAACCTCACTGACTCTGTTGGTAAGGTTAGCTATTTATGTTTATTTATTTTACAGTCCCTAGTTGCATTATGAATATTTACCTTATAACAAAGCTAAAGTGGATTACATTTTAATAATCAATGGTCACACATATAGCCTACAGTTTTTTAAAACAGGTGATTAAAAACTATGCATGTTTGTTTATGTAGATAGTAGGGGCAGATGTTGTTAAAGGAGCTACATGTAAGATTAAAAGTGATTGGCTTCTAAATTCTACCATTGTGTTTGATGTTGCCTTCTGTGAGCTGAAGCTTGAGCCTGCATTGTAATCCATTCTGCTTGAGTTGCTGGCCGTGTTTTGATGAATTTGCCATGTGAACTGGCCCAACTGCACACCAGTTTAGAAACAAATATAAGCTCATGTTGCTGTGTGTGGGCTCACGGTGCCAATTTATGAACATCTTTCATGATTAAATCTTACATGTCACTTCTCTAACATTTCCACAAGCCAGAATTTATCTTGAAGTGTCCCAATGTTTTCTACATTTTCCAGATTGTGAAGTCCATATATATGTCATTAATACACAGTCAACCCCAATAAATTCTAGTCTGTGGAAAAGATTTTTCTTCATTGTCAAAAGTCCATGTTCACTTGGGAAAGAGACAAACAGTGAAGGGTTAAACCATGCAGAGGTTATTTTACATCAATAGCAATAATACAATGATAACAACAACAAATTTTAAGCGCATAAATAATAATAATATAAACACTTCTTGTGAGGTACTTTTTAGACAGTTCTCAACTCTGAAGTGAGTACAGGGGAAAACAGTGATAGCATGCAAATTGAAGCTTTAATTTTGTGAAATAAAAGAACATTAAAAGTTGCAGCTGCAATATACAGGATGATTCAAAAAGACTGATCTGATTTCAAAATGATTTACTTCATTTATAAAACATTCCAAAACAATGCAGTAAATTGTAAATGTGCATAAAGTTTAGTATGTAATGTTACAAGCACTCAATATGCACCTCCTCCAGCTCTACGGACAAGAATGAACACCATAGTCAAATTCATCCCATACTTGATTGAGCATGTCGGATGTCACTGTACTCACGGCTCTTTCAGTGCAATTTCAGAGATCATCCAGTATTGCGGAAGCAACAACAAACGCTCTGAGCTGTTGGAGGTTCACTGCTGACAAAAATCAGGTTGTACAGTTATGACAGATTCACTCTTATTGAAGTGGACAATGCAGAACGCTTTATGCTCAGGGGTCTCCATCTCCTCACAAACTGAAGGGAGCCATCTTCCATTGACAGTCAGAAACTCTGTGACCCCTTCTTTCAATTGGTATGTGATTGGTTCCCAGGCACCTCATGGTTGTAAAAATGTGGTGCTTTGAAATCGGATAAATCTTTTTGAATCACCCTGTATTGTCATCTTTAATTTGGCCGCTAAATTGTTTTTAATCTGGTAACTAGGGACAGAGTTGCGAACGTTGCAAGAGCTGTACCATCTGAGGCTGTTTAGCTTAGCTTTCTTCCCTGAAGCCATTTTTGAACAGCCCATTTCGCCTGATGTACGACAGATGCTTTTACTGTTTGCTTTTAAAGCCTGACGCTGTGATGTGAAGATGTATTAAAGTGTGCACTGTAGAAGATAAGACTACTTTCAGCACCGAGCGCAGCTCAACAGTCACAATTCTACAACAAACCCATCTGAGTTAATGTGGTATTAATGTAGGATAACTTGCTTAAACATTCATTTATTAGTGTTTGGCTATGCTTTACTTGAAATAATTCAATAAATGAACGACAGCAGAGGGTTTTGTAACCGGTCACTGGGGAGTGTTACTACAGGAACTCAGTTAACTGTCACTGGGCACACACCTAATTGGATAATAATATCTGGTTTGAAACAGTGCCTGAGGATATTGACAATGAAGATCAGTCACACAGATTTCCACATGATGTTTGATGTGATGGAGTATACAGACATTTAAGGAATCTGCTAAAAATAATTGGTGTAAAAGACCACACAAACAGATCATTGACTGCAACAATGTGACATTTGTGAAAACTGTACATGATTTGACCTCACAGTCCTGCATTCATTCCAGCAGTCTCCACTGCAACTGACCCTCACTGTGAAAGTAAGAACCTTTAAAACTGTGTTGCGATTACTTCTATCTCCAAATGTCTACTCATTGACATTTAGGGGTCTGGTGGTACTTCTGACTGACTGAATCCAGGTGAAATAGCGTAGTTAAGAGTATGTATGAGAAAGCAGAGATAGTTGTGGGGTGCCGTCTTAAGCTTGGCGCTCTTAAACAGCTACAGCTGTTACAGATCAGAATTGTCTCATGAGATTTTTAATTCCTTTTTTTTCCATTGTTGTCATTTATCATATATTTCTCATATTTTTTGTTTTATACTGTAAATGTTTTATATTATGGTACTACTGCTTTCAAGAGAATCTACTTTTGAGAACCCATTTGCACAGAACTTCCAAATTTCCAATCTGCGCATTCTTACTGGATTGCCAATCTGCAGCTACGTTGCCGATCTACTTTTTTTATTTTAGCAGTTTTTTTTTTTTTTGTTTTTATTTCCACCTGTTGTATTTTCCTCATTTGTAAAGACATACTATGTGGCACAACTCTTTATTTTGCACTGAATGAGTCAGAAGCATTCATCTCCTTTGCTCCACAAAGAGCGGACACGTTGAAAAAAGTGAAAACTACATCAAACCTCAGACGACGGAACTGACCAGAATGCGATCAAAGCTGTGTAGTCTTAAGGTTGACCACTGTGGTGTGGACGAAACCGCTGTGGATTTGATCACGTCAGAGTATAAATACATTTATGAGAAATATTCCACTTGATACTTTTTTTTTTACATTTTACTGTAAGCTTCTCTTTATTTTTTGTTGTTGCAAAGAAAATAGTATTTACTTGTGGCTTCTTAAAAACATATATAAATATATATATAAAAAAATATAAAGCAGGAATGTATATGAAATGTCAGATTTTACTTGTATTTTGCAAAGAGATAGCAATGATATTATAGAGGGCTATTTGTAGGAAAGAAAAATATGCATCATAGTGGCTTTATAGCACCACCTTAGAGAATTTCCTATATTTTTGGATATATGTTAGGGCTTTATATGAACGACAGGACTTTTTTCAGTGTTTATATGCAAAAGCATTTTATATTATGTGTCCTGTGAATTGTCAATAGTCTGCAACGCTGAGGGTAATGGATAAAATTCCCACAGCTTGTGTTTCCATGGCTATTATGCTATCTAGAGAATACCTTGTAGTGTTGCTTTGTATCATTAAGGCCATGATTTTTATGTTGTTGTAAATAGAAGGAAAAAAAAGAATTTGAAAAGGCAATAAAAATTTTATTGAGTACAAAAACAACCAACACCTGTTTTGGCCCTAAATTATTTCGCCGTTCAATGCGGACTTCTCAAATTCCCTTCTGCCCACGGTCTTAACAAGAAGACATAGTAATCCATCTCCATCATAACTATCGGCTTGCTGCTTGAACCTCTAAAGAGCTCTCGTGCTTGAAGGGGAATACCACCGATTTTTCATAATTAATTTGTTAAGCTGAGAGCAGTCATTCAGAGAGGTTTGGTGTGAAGTTTTCTAGAGAAACTTGTTTTTTGTGACAGGAACCAGACACTTTTAAAAGTTCCCAGAAGATTATTACATGCATTGTTTTTCGAAAGATTTAAGTTTAAATATGTTAATGGTGAAGGGTTATATGCAGAGTGTTAAAGGCAAAATAGCACCAAAACATTTTATTTATTTATTTTTCTGATTTACAAATATTTTACCATTAACCTTACATGTAAAAGCTCAGAGGACACATGTAGGTTCACTGGTCATTTTAGTTGGTAAATAGTTTTTACATGGCTATAAAAAGTCAGGGTAGAGTAAGTTTCATGTCAAATCAGACTGAATGAATTTATTTATAGCTCAACAATTTAGTTATGCAGAAAATTAGGTGGAATTCTCCTTCAAAAGCAGTCAGGTAAAAAACCTGTGCTGGCTGCTCTCCAATCTGTCCTTTCATTTCATTAGAAACTCTGTCCATTTACTTGACTGCTACTAACCAATAGACATGTTTACTGCCGTTGTGTTCTGTTTTCATTTGTCAGATGTTTGTCTCTTTTCATTTCTTCCTTTGTTAACAAGCGACCTACTTGAACAGGCATGCTGTCAGTAAAATCATGCTTTGATTTTACTGCACTGTTTAGAGCCAAACGTTCTTTGAGCGCTTCCCAAACTCAGTTGGATTTGTTCAAAATTATAAGCGCTTGAATGTGGAGCCTAATTGTGATCAGTTTATCATATTGTCATCCTGCCGTCACTAGCTGAAACTAATCTCCTCTCTATCTTTTTCTTTTCCTCCCTCTTTTGTTTCCTTTCTTTCCCCCCCTTCCTTTCTGTTTCTCTAACCCACCCAGCCACCACCGGCAACTAACCCCTGACCTTCTGACCTCTCAACTTCACCCAATGATGACCTGCCCATTACCTGCCTGCAGATCACTTCTCTGCTCTAAACAAAAACAAAAAAGAACCAATGTAAAAGAAAATGAGTAAAAGAAAGACAGAATATTAAACAGCCTTCACTGGTCAATGGCAGTGAAGAAGCAGCTTCCCTGCACCTGACGTATGGACACCCGCCAATGGCTGGAAGAAGCCCTCCGGTTCAAACTGGTCTGTTTGAAGTGGACCGCCCTGCCACTGTAGACCTGCACTCAGTCTTTTGTAAAGCAATAAGCAATAATGATTAGCCTACCCTTCTCCACCAACTCCACCAAACGGAGGCTACAAACATCCTTACACACCACACATGACTGTAGACCCCCATGGCAACAGCCTTCAGTCAAGGGAAAAGGATTCACGGCACTCATTACCCATCGGTTGGTAACTATCTGAATGTATTGTGTGCTGGTGTGGCATTAGTGCATGCACCGTTCTCTCCCAGTACATTAGCTCCCTCTTCTACTCTCAGATTTCACATGTGCATCAAAAGGGAACATTATCGTAAATGCATACGAACACAGAAAGAAGAAAAATGAAGCATCCCCCCCTTCAAAACAACCGAACACTTTTCAGTGGACGAGTTTCTCTGAGGATGTATAAGCCATGCTTGCCTATCTGCTGTACAAATGTATGAAATTTGTAGATAGAAAAATGTTTAAAGAGGAAAAAAAAAACAACACAGAGTCAAAGAACACATGTACAGAAAAGAACACTTTTATTATCCTCCAGTGCAGGGGAAGAAGAGAACATATATATTTTTACAAATGAGACTTTTATACTCGCAAGTATTGTAAAGTGAACAAAAGACAAAAATAAAAAACAAAATCATACCGAACCCTTTATGAAGTGAAAACAATCCAGTTTTCTGTAATTGGATGTAGAAACGGATGACCAAAACAACCCTTCAGTCCTATTGATGAAGGGTTGAAATGGAAACATAACGAAGTGCCTTATTGTGGTTCTCATGGTTTCTTCGATCTGAATGTGTCATATTAGTGGTGAATGAACAGACCAGAGTTCAGTGCATGCAGCTTTCTCCAAGCAAGGAACGAAATTGTGGAATGTGCCATGAATGATGTCATTCTGTCATCAATCTCCTTACGTAATCTACAGCAACTACTGTGAATTATGTGGTAATTTCTATTAAACTAATGGGGGCCCATACTGCCCTTTAGAGATTAAGGCCCAAATTAAGTTTTTTGTTTTAACTGTATCACAGTTTTAACAATAAATATTCTTAAATGCTGGAGTTAATGTATATTCTAATTCACCCTTTAACCCTGAATGTTGGCGTGCAGACTGCTGGTCACCATAGCAAAGACAAAAGTCTGGCTTAACTATTAGCTAACGAGACAAAAAAGAGAAAGATTTAAGATGAAAAATGATCATTTGGAGATTAATGGGCTTATTTGCTTTTATAATCACTCCAGCTGGTTTTCTGATATGTTTAATCTGCAACAAGAAGAGTCAGCTTCTCATTTACCAGCTTCTTGCTCAAATGTACCCATTCCACTTTAAATAGTGCAGCAGTTCTGGTGCCACAGGCACCATTTAAGGTGGAGCAGGGAAATTCAACCAAGAAGTTGGTGGAAGAGAAGCTGACTTTAGCCTCATAAAACGTCAAACACTGAGGGAAATTTTACAAGAAACTGTTCTACTCAGCTACAGCTGAGCTAAAGCTTAAAGCAGAGAAAAGTTAGCATACGTTTTAATTTACACTATATTTTTAGTTTATACTAGTACTACTGAGACATATTTACAGCCAAGGTGGTAAAATGGACATAAAATGTTGTGGCTCCCAAGGTGGTTTGATTTTTATTGAAAGGGCAAATTGGCTCTTCTTAACATTTGGATTGCGACTCCTGAGTAACAGACCTATTAGCATGTTTTACCTTGACTGTTTTCAGTAGTGCACTCACTTTTACCAGATTACTGATTCATCTGCCGCTGGATATTTCAAGAACTTAACCCTTAGGTTTTTATCCAAGACATAATAATGAATTACATCCTATTGCAATACTTGCATAGTTTAAATACATTCATGAGTTTAATGAATAAAAAGAAATGAAAAATTATAGACATGGATTTTTTTTACTTCCCAGAAATCATTAGGCCTGCTCTGAAGGCCTAGAAGGCCCTGAGGGTTCCCTTCTGGTATGTATATGTTAAACATGAAGACATTCAGGTCTAGGTTGAACAATAAGTCTGAAATAGGAATAGCATTGTGCCTAAAACCTGAGACTTCTTCACCGAGGCTTTAATACTGTGGTCAATATTCCCCACTTTACAGTTGCTGAAAGAATAATCCATAACCTTTGGTGCAATATAGGTCAATATTCAGTGTGGCTCATTTTCAGCCTAATAGACAGGTAGTGTCAGACAGGTAAAGCATGAGATATGGTTATAATGTGAACTGCAGCAAAGACGCGCCACCGTTACCATCAGATTTGTGTTCTTTAGTGGAAGCTGCATGTACTGCCCATGCTGGACTGCACCATACTACTGTGTTGCGTGTCCCCCTGACCCCCAGATCTTTCTTTACTATGCAACAGAATGGCCTCTGACGTCTTGTGGGGAGTCTCTGTGTCAACATGTCTTCCTGTCCCGTCCTCACTTCACCACCACTTTCGGTTCAGATTCTGCTGTGCCATGACAGTATTATTGTAACTATGAAGGTATTATAACTGAGGTCCAATGTGTTTTTTGGAATAAAATGAAAAATAGCCTGTTATGTCAAAACCACATTTGTTTTTAATAGTTAAGATTGTGAGAAAGGGTCAAATTTCTACAGTACAGGTTAGATCTATATATGGGCAAGCCGTACCATCAATATCGCATGATATTTTACCCTCAATAGCAATTAAAGTATAAATCTGGTTTGGTTTGCTTTTCAAAATGAGTTTTCCAGGATTATTCAGTTTATCGATGTGAATGTTCTTTACCATCTGAGTGAAAATGTGTGTTGCAGACTTGCAGACAGAAGTCTCTGTGTTAGCTCCATGCTACGTGTGCGCCCCTGCCCAAGTATTGCCTATGAGAAAATACGTATGTCTGTATCAACAGCCATTGTTACAAGTTTATACCGTATTTTTCTATCTTATTTTATATGTATGTAATAAACTACATTAAATGCCTTGTCTCCATACAGTGTGTAAATGAAGAGTCCTTCATGATGTTTCTGTCAGCATGCTGTGCCTCTCAGCCCTCAGCCACTAAGCTAATAGCACATTCTACAGCTTTTTTTATCACCAAATATTAATAGTGTATGCTGCTACCGTTGCCAAAATCATCAGATTGATCATTTCAGATAAGGCCCTTTAGTGGAACACTGTATTCAGAAAGCTCAGTGATATTAATGGACCTGTGCCAAGAGAGCACTTTCAAAATTAGTAGAGCCATATATCATGTGGTTCCTAACAAGCTGTGTGAGTACCTACTGCAAAGAAATGAAGAAAAACTTTTAACACTAATGGCTTCCATATAATTTAATTCTTAAATACATCTAGAACATCCCTCATACTCTAATGGAATTACTTAAATGAAATAACCATTATTTACATTCTTGGTCCTTGGCATTGTGGTGAGTATGGTCAGAGATGGTGACCACTTTAAAGCGATTAGAATCAATGTTTCAAAGACATGACCATATCATCATATGATTTCTGTTTTAGAGGGGTCTATTTGCCAAGCAGCTTAAACATGAGAAACCTTTTGCCTCCAGAAAATTATCTGGGTGTCCTTTGCAGCAAAACAATTTGTACTTGAATTGCAGTGGTGAATGTCCTTTAGACCAGTCCTGGGCTTGGAGACCTGGTGTGCTCAGTCCTGGACATGGAAATCTACCACCCTGGAGAGTTCAGATCATACACACTTTGCTCTAATATACAGGCTTTCATTAACTGGATCAGGTGTGTTTGATTAGAGGTGGAGCTAAGTTGTGCATGATGGTAGATCTACAAGACCAGGATTGGGCACCCTGCTCTAGACAATGGTCAGTTTGAAACAACTTCCCTGCAGAAGGTCACATCTTTCCACTGCACTACACCCTGAAGGTATGAAACTGTCACTGGGGTGGGACTCTCAAGGCCAGTACCTTTAGTCAGGGAACATAACTGTACCATAATCCATTGAAGTTATATTTTTTAAGTCATATTAACTCCACACACCCTATCTTGACTCCAGCTGTTTAGTTCATTGTTATGTTTTAAAACATCAGTTTATGAAAGGGTGTAAATACATACCTTCATAATACAAATACAAAACTTCATTTAAGGTACACAGTTGGGCCTTAAAACCACCATTGCACCATTGAGGGTACATTTACATTGTACCTTAGACCTGCACAACACAATTTGACAGTCATGCTTCAGGCCCCTCTTTGCTGTGCTCTAGAACCTTTTCACCAAGATCCTCCATACAGAATCATCCAGGCTTCAACAACATGAATAATCATCCAGCCTTTACCCATTTCAAAGAAGGGTACACGGCTCGAGCTAAAAGGGAGCATAGCCTAAATAAAGGAATAGGACTCTATGGCATAATTTCAAGAAATGCTATAAATATATATTTCCTTTTTTGTGTCCTGAGCTCACACCACAGTATCAATACGAACATAACAGCTTCAGGCTGGGCTTCCTGCCAAAACTACAAACATAACCCCAAAGATTAGTGAAGTAACTCATGCTGAAACAAAAATCAAAGGAAAAATACAGATATATTCACTAATCCCTTAGCAACAACAAACAAATGAAGAATGGCACCCACACCGACTCTTTGTTAAGAGACACACACACATACAGTTCAGTACCTACTTAGTTCATTTAGACATGCTCAAAATTCACAGTGTAGTAATGTTATATTTTCTAAAAAATACGCAAGCTAAAGATGCCACAAAGTCTAATCTCTACATTAACAAACGTAAAGCAAGCAGACTCTATGTGGAGCCCCCAAAACACCCAGGGAGACCTCATCTCAGCAGAAACCTGCTACATTCACATTACATGCCCCATTCCTCAATTCCTATTTTTGCTCAGATCCGATCTTTCTAACTTGGTTAACATTTGTGTAGGTAAGTGACTCAAACCTGCCATTAATGTGAATGAACCTGTGTCCTGAAATGACCACATCCTATACCACTAACCTCACAAGAACAAACAGATGAAGGTGAAAAAGGGTCTGATGCTTTTGCACTGTTTACTGCAACTTCAGGTATCTTATAGTCTAAAAGTGTTTATATTTCTATACTTCACCCTTAATTAAGCACCTTGAGGCTTGCACCGAACAACATCTCATTGTATTTGTACAGTGACAATAAAGATATTTACAGTAGTTGCTACTCCCACTTTAATACTCAGTGATGGCTCATGCACAGTGAAAAACACCATGAATTCAGACTTGACCACTCTTATTGAAGTCGCATGGCCACCAATCTATAATCGATTTGAAAATCGATCTGATTTGTGTGTCTATACAGCTCTGAAGAAATCAGATCTATTTCACTTTAAAAGATCAATAGGTAAGATGACACAACCTGTTGAATTTGTATTGCATACTCCAAATAAATAGGTGGCAACTTATTACCAGTAAGGAACAAGGAAATACACAGTCCCTCCTCCTCCCTGTTCACTCCTTCCCCTCATTACCAGTCTAGAAGAAACGTAGCAACATCAGCATCAAACTTCATCCCTTTACTCGCCAAGAGCGGTCTCCAGCAGTGCAAAACAACATCAATGTTAACTCTTGTTTTGCTTCTATTTATGACGTCACTTCTTTTCTTTGCTGCCGATTGTGGTTTCTTGCCGGGAGTGGGCGGGAGTGGTGGTAATGAGTGCTCGCCAAGAGCTTTAGCCATCATTGCATTTAATGTTCCTTGTGGTCTAACGGGCTAACTGGTACCTTCAATATGGTTAACAAGAAGTTAGAATATGCCCTCGGGGCAGTGCTATTTCTTCATCCTCTCACGTTGGACTGATGTCAAATTCGACACTACAGTTCCTTCCCATCACCTCTTGAGGTATAAACTGGTATTACAAGATAGAGGCTAGCTGGTTAGCATGCTAACTTTAGTAGATATCTCTGCAACACAATACACAGACATGACACCAAAACTGTTATTTCTTGACACTCTGTTGTTAATTGTATTTGATTCTGTAATGTTTTATAATCAGAGTCAACTAAAAATCTTACAAATTGCAACTTTAAAGCAAATACAATTCTACCCACTCCTACAAGAGACCCTCATTATGCAGTACAAACTGGCCACATCCTTGTTTTTTCACTCGTCACCAATACAATTGTGCGAGCAGCTCCCTCAGTGAGACTTTGTCTCTTCAGCCCTCTTCACCCTTTTTCCCTCTCTACATCATCTCGTTCTCACCCTCCTCCTCCTCGTTCTCTGAATCCGGGGCCTGTGCAGACGGAAATTGCCGTGTCTATCACAGGGCTCAAATTGCCTGGGCCTCTGTGGTCCTCTGCTCGCTGCTGATAAGGCTTGCTGGGGGCCCCGCTGGCTGTTTGGGGGGGAAAGAAATCGCATCTTGAGTCGCCACCGGGTGTTGAGCCATGAAAGTGTTTGTTGCGGGGGAGAGAAAAACCACGGCTCACAGACCTCATGACCCGGGGGCCACGGGATGCAGCCCTTCTATCCATCAGCACTACCACCACTCTTTACTCCTCTTTTTTCCCCCTCCTCACTCACTCGCTCTCACTTCCACAGCTCCTCGCCTCCTCTCTCCACTTCTCTCAACTCGCTGTGCGCTCCGGGGCAGAGGGGGTGTCAATTATACAGTGGCAGCGAGAGAGGATATTAAATCTAGAATCCATTGCGTTGTTGCTCAGATGAGGAACGTGCAGCGAAGTGAACTAGTGCACCTTGTAAAGAAAACAGCAACTATAACAGCCATGAATTCAAGGAAAGGGAGGGTGATAATGTGGTGTCTGAAGACGGAGCAACGTTTATGTTTTCTTCTGCTATACTCCGCCACCCCTCAACTAATCACAGTCTTTTATCCTGTAGCCATAAGATCATGAACGTGAACTGTTCTATTCAATTTCAACTGTATTGAAAGAGAACAATCTTTGTGCAATCGGAATCAGGCTTCATTGACCAATTATGTTTGTCTATACACCTTGCAAAATGACAAACATCCTTTCCTGTATGTTTTTAAACAGACACAGCTATTTTAAAAGTTTGGAATATAAAGTTCAGTGTAAAACATACTTAAAAGGTGCAAGCACACTCATCAGAGCACACCAGGTGGTGTTGAAGTCAGAGTCCTGTGCAGGCCAGTGGGGTTCTTCCACACCAAAGTTGTCAAACCATGTCTTTATGAACCTTGCTTTGTGAACAGGGGCTCAGCCGTGCTGGAACAAGAAAAAGCCAAAACTGCTGGAATTGGAAGCACAGAATTGTCTAAAACGTCTTGGTATGCTGTAATATTAACATTATCCTTCACTGAAACTAAGAAATTAAGCCCAAACCCTGAGAAACAGCCCCAGATCATTATCCCACCTCCACCAAACTTTAAGTGGCACTGTGCATTCCAGTGAGTGGTGTTTTTTTGGCACCCACCAAACCAAAATAGACTGCCGGACAGTGAAGCGTGATTCATCACTCCAGAGAACATATTTCCACTGATCCAGAGTCCAGTGGTGGTGTGCTTTACACCACTCCAGTCAATACCTGGCACTGCATATAGTGATCGCAGGCTAGTGTGCAGCAGCTCAGCCATGGAAACCCATTTCCTATAGCTCCCAATGCACAGTTCTTGTGCTGCTGATGTTTCTAGAGGTAGTTTTGAACTCTGCAGTGAGTGATGAAACAGGATAGGTGTTTTTCTGTCCTACATGCTTCAACACTCAGCAGCCCCACTCTGTGAGTTTGAGTGGTCTACCACTTTGTGGCTGAGCTGTTGTTGCTCCTAGTCGCTTCCATTTTACAATAATAGCACCTAGAGTTCACCGGGACAGGTCTAGTAGGGCATACATTTCATGAACTGACTTGTGGTGTCTCATGACAGTGACACATTTGAAGCTTTTCAGCTTGACCCATTCTACTGCCAGTGTGTGTCTATGGACATCAACCTGGAATCAAATTTCTTTACATAAACTTACATTAAAGGAAAGTGGATTTTGCCTTGTCTTGTAAAATAGATTTTTTTTGGATACAGAAGAAATATAACCAAGAGACAAATACAATAGGACAGATAGGATGTAAAGAATGAGTGTAGATATTGAACAGCCAATGTTAAAGGTGCTAAACGAGATGAATACATGAATATGTGCATGAGTCAAGGACGAACTATTATATACAGTATATTACAGAATACACACGCACACGCACACACACACACACACACACACACACAAACACACACATATTCTAAGCCGCTGGGTTGCGGGCGAGCCTAAGGCAGGATACACCCTGGACAGGTCGCCAGTTCATCACAGGGTATATTACAGAATTATATACAAAAAATTACACTTGTACAGTTGGGCAAACAAAGGAGCTACACTGTAATACAGTAAGAGGTTTGTTGGGCACAGTCTAGTGCAAGATATTTACTGTGGGTCATTAGTGCTACAGCTCTGAGCAGAAATCTCACAGCATGCATAGTTGTGCCAGCTTTGATGGCCCTCAGTCTCCTCAGAGGGAAGTGGTGATGTCCAGGATGAGAGGGCTCATCTCAATATTTTTAGCCTTGTGATTTGTACTGAGAAACTGCTTGGGACTTGAACACAAGAGTTTTGGAGCAGCAGCCAGACATTCTGCCTCTGAGTCACAATGTGACTAGCCCAGGGGGCAGCAACCCAAATGTTAAGAAGAGCCATTTTGTCCTTTCAGCAAAAATCAAACCACCTTGCGAGCCACAACATTTTATGTCTATTTTATTATCTATGCCGTAATGTGTCTCAGTATGTGCTAATATGTTAGTATAGACTAAGAAATGTAATATAAACAAAAATGCAGACTTACTCTGCTTTAAGCTTCAGCTCAGCTATAGCCACTTTTCTCGCATCTTCAGCAGGAAATTTTTCAAAAATTAGAACAGTTTCTTGTGAAATGTCTCAATCGAACTGTAAAATTAGAACGAGAATCTGGCAAACAAGAAGCTGTCTTCAGCTTCGCAACTTTTTAGTGTTTGACAGTTTCTTGCTTTAGGTTAAACACATCAGGAAGCCAGCTGGAACATTTATGAATTATAAATGCAAATGCCCATTTGTCTCCAATCATCTTAAATCTCTCTCTTTGCTGTTTCATTAGCTAATAGCTATGCAAGACTGTTGTCTGCATTGGTGTGTGACCAACAGTCTGCATGTCAACCTTCAGGGTTAAAGGGTGAATTAGCAGTTCTACACAAACTCCAGTGTTAAAGGTAATTTATTGCTAAACTTTTGGAATGACCATCAGAGCTTTACTTTACTGCAAAGGAGAATTAATTTATCTAATTCTGCTGTGCAACAGGGCAGTAAAACAGTCATATCCAGCTCCAGAGCCACATGTTGCCAAGCCCAGGACTAGCCTGTTGTGTAGCTTTCTCAGTCAAGCTATGCATTTTCTTTAAATGTTTCATCAACATATATAAAAGTGCTTTTATTGTGATAAAATGCTATTTTTATTGTGGCAGTAGAGGATTTGTTTATGAAGATATCTTTGATAGTTTTATTACAGCTCTGCTGTCTTTGGGGAGAAGTGTGAATTGTTTTCCCAGCAGGAGGTTCTAACCACTCCCCCTTGCTCGCCAACAGCTCAATACAGTCCTAGTTAATTTGAAAACAGGAAAAAATTACAGGTAAATATTTTACTTATATTATACACTATATACCCAAAAGTATATATTTAAGCATCCAAATAATTTAATTCAGGTGTTTCAAACACTTCCATGGCCACAGGTGTATAAAACCAAGCACCTAGGCCTGCAGACTGCTTCTACAAACATTAGTGAAAGAATGGGTCGCTCTTAGGAGCTCAGTGAATTCCAGCAAGGTAACTTGATAGAACGCCACCTGTGCAAAAAGTCCAGTTGTGAAATTTCCTTGCTACTAAATATTCCACAGTCAACTGTCAGTAGTATTATAACAAAGTTGAAGCAATTGGGAGGGACAGCAACTCAGCCACGAAGTGGTCGGCCACGTAAAATCACAGAGTAGGGTCAGCGGATGCTGAGCCGCATAGTGCACAGAGGTCGCCAACTTTCTGCAGAGTCAATCACTACAGACCTCCAAACTTCATGTTCATCAAATGCAGTGGTGTAAAGCGCCGCAGCTGGACTCCAGAGCAGTGGAGTCGTGTTCTCTGAAGTAACGAATCACGCTTCTCTGTCTGGCAATCCGATAGACGAGTCGGGGTTTGCCAGTTGCCAGGAGAACGGTACTTGTCTGATTTCATTGTGCTAAGTGTAAAGTTGGAGATTGTGGTGGAGGGGGGATTATGGTG
Source organism: Pygocentrus nattereri (assembly GCF_015220715.1). Classification (NCBI taxonomy): domain Eukaryota; kingdom Metazoa; phylum Chordata; class Actinopteri; order Characiformes; family Serrasalmidae; genus Pygocentrus; species Pygocentrus nattereri. The sequence continues at coordinate 28,377,371 of NC_051215.1, read as the reverse complement.
TGGGGTTGTTTTTCAGGAGTTGGGCTCAGCCCCTTAGTTCCAGTGAAAGGAACTCTTAATGCTTCAGCACCAAGAGATTCTCAACAATGTCATGCTCCCAACTTTGTGGGAACCGTTTGGGAACAGCCCCTTCCTGCTCCAACATGACTGTGCACCAGAGCACAAAGCAAGGTCCAGAAAAACATGGATGAACAAGTTTGGTGCGGAAGAACTTGACTGGCCTGAACAGAGTCCTGACCTCAACCTGATACAACACCTTTGGGATGAATTAGAGCGTAGACTGTGAGCCAGGCCTTCTCGTCCAACATCATGTCGGACCTCACAAATGTGCTTCTGGAAGAACGGTCAAAAATTCCCATAAACACACTCCTAAACCCTTGTGGAAAGCCGTCCCAGAAGAGCTGAAGTTGTTATAGCTGCAAAGGGTGGGCCGACATCATATAAAACCCTATGGATTAAGAATGAGATGTCACTGAAGTTCTTATGTGTGTGAAGGCACATGACCGAATACTTTTTCAATACAGTGTATTTTTTATATATATATATATATTTTAATATATTAATCAAAACATATCCAATTTGATGTCCATTACACTGACAGAATGGCCACTAGGAGGCCTGCAGAATGAGGTCAGGGAACCAAAGGCATTTCATCTCTGGCATTGCTCCAAAGAACCCATTAGACACCTTTATTTTTCAGAGTGTACCACCTTAATCATCTGTCATACTTTCTTCTTTAAAATATCCTCTCCTCATCTGACTGGTGGCTGAAACTCTGCAGCCATTTCTGAAGTGTGAATTAGAAGACAGAGCCAAGCAGGGTGGAACAGAGAGAGAGCCAGAGAAGGGGAGAGATTGTCCCCTTTCAGTCTGGATTTGCATGTGAGAGAAGGAGCGCTGGGTGAGATCAGGTTCCCCTTGAATCGGCAAACGTCACCCACTGCTCTTAAGAGCTCCCCCTTCCAACTCTCTCTCTCTCACACACACACACACACATTACCCAGGCCTCTTTATCCTAATGTAACACAATGCGGTGAGGCTGTGAGAAAGGGAGGGGCTGGGGCAAATGAGAGAGTAATTGTGCTTAGTAGAAGTGGGGGCTCTGGGATAAGCAGGCTGGGGTAAGGCGAGATGACCGGGCTCAGCTAAACAGCCCTGAGAGGGTTTTCAGCAGGAACGCAGGGGGATCACCTTCGCCAGGCCAGGAACACCGCTGACCTTCGTGTCCAAACAGGCAGCTCTGGCTCAGCTTTCTGGTGACAGGGTGGCGTGCTGGATCTGCGGTCTGCCACTGCTGACTTCAGCTAATGCAAGTAGTTAGCATCGCACTGCAGCAGCTGCTAGTGCTTTAAAGTCATAGTTCAGCCACAAGTCTAATTATGCAACTTTCCCTTCTTAACCCAAATGCAGTCAGTCGGTCAAGAAATGTTTGGTGTCTGAAATTTGCTTCTGTCACATCATTCTGCTAAATGCATATGGACAAAATTACAGCTTCAATATGGCTGCTAATACTGTTTTTCATCATTTCCCACAGTCCTCAGTGTATCAGGAATATTTTCAGTTTCCACAGGCAGACTGCACAGCAACCGTTCTCAATACAGAGCTTGCAGCAGGTGGACATGGACATATGCATGTGTTAGACACTACATACAAACATTTATCTAACTGTCTTTAATAGCACAGCAGCCACAGCTGTAATACTAACCTTCATTAAATGGTTAACTACTACTTATCCATCCTAAAACACAAATTATTCTCATAAAGCAACCCCAAGACATGTGACAAGATATTTGAATGTCAAAATCTTCATGCAGAGGAACAATATTCATGTAACTGTAGATCAGTTGGAGCTCTGTATGGTACAGAGACAGTTTATGCAGTTAACATTTCAATTACAGTTTGTATTACAACTTTTTGGTATGTCTCATACATGGTATCACAGACTCATTCACAACATCAAGTACCAGCAGAAATAAAATCAAAATCTGACTGCCTCAGCCAGGAAGCTTAAACTGGGCCATAGTTTGGATCTTCCAGCAGGACAATATTCCAAAGCACTCATCAAAATCAACACAAACAGTTCACTGACCACAGAATTAAGGTTTTGCCATGGACACCCCAGTCCTCTGACTTAAACCCCATGGAAAACCTGTGGTTTGAGCTGAAGAGGAGAGTGGACCTCGGAATTTAAAGGATCTGGAGAGGTTCTGTATGGAGGAATGCTCTCAGATCCTTTGCCCTGAGCTCTCCAGTGGCATTGAGCTGTTATCTTTGCAAAAGGAGGCTGCAAAATGAATTAATGAATTGTATGCATTGTGGCACACACAGGATTTTTTTTTGGATCATTGTACTTCAAAAAGGTAGATTTTTATGAATATTTTCAATTAACATTTAAAAGGATTGACAATAAATAATGTTTTTACCTGAGCAGATTTTGTCCATTTTTGTAAATAACAGTATGTCATTCAGACAGAAAACCACATAAACAAGGCTGTCTGAGTGTACTTGATGCAGTGACCATTTAAGCATGTACCACATGTATACACTGTTAATCAGTGGGCCTTAAAGGAGAATACCACACTTTTTTTTAAAAAGATTTTTCATAATAAAATGTTTAAGGGTGATGAATATGCTTCTGGATGTCTGACACATTGTTTTATGATAGATTTGATCTAAGCTTTTGGGCTACAATGTATTTCTTTGAATCTGTTCATGGCAGAAAAGTACATGCAGGGTGCTGTACGTCAAAACAGTCCCCAAAGAAAATCTACTTTTCCAGATTTTCCACAATTTAACCATCATCAACAAAACTCAGAGGACATGTGTAGGTTCACTGGTGGATTTGGATAGTAAATAAAATGGCTACATTTGTGCTGTAGACATCATGACGTTTGGTTCCTATCACCACCACTGTACAGAAACCAGTAAGTCAATAAGTTTCTCAACAATGAACAATTTCAAGACACTTCCTGATGTCAATGAATGATTATGTAGAAATTTTGGAAAATGGGCAGGGCTACTTTTTAAGCTTTAACATTTCTGCATACTTGATTAGTTGAGATGTAAACAAAGACCAGGGCAGAACTACTTCACCAAAGTTCAGACAGCGAACACACCTTGGCTGACTGACACTGTTTGGGTTTAAGGGGGGAAACATGTAAAAGTGATTTTTCAACAACTAATTAATTATGCTGAAAAGTACAACAGCAAGGCATATACATATGAACAATTCACAGTTCCTCTTCACAGAGGTTTCCTGGCACTCAATTCATTGTTTAGAGTCTTTATGAGCATATGCCTCTCCAAAATGTCTTTGAGGTGCACAACAACAGAGCAAAAAACTGGCGCTGAACATCTTAAACACCCCACTGCAGGAATCGGTTATACTTCATTTTGATTTGGAGGCCCTGGGCAACAATGGCGCATTGTAAACAAGTGCAAAATGAGTGCTGCTGAGCCTTTTCCTATTGTAAGAGAGGAGTAATTAGCTCTTGCTTATCTAGTTCACATGCCCCCTGGCACATGCTGGAGCCCACTCCATTAAACATCGGCCTTATCAGGGCAGTGCAATGCCTGCTTCAGAAAGCATCAAAATGCGCACCAGTGCAATGTTTCTCTTTGCCTTCTTCGAACGTCGAAGCCCCATAATGTGAGGAGCCAGGGGTGGGGATTACTATCAAAGATAGTTTTGTTAACTTCAGAATATCAAATTATGTCCACCGTTAACAAGGGGGCTTTCAAAATAAACTGAAAATGATCATTCAAGTCTTTGTATAATTTTAGGATGGAAAAGCAACACAGGCCTTTCGTCACACTCCCCCACAGTGTGCGGCAGCGGAGCTGTCTGAATTCATGTGTGCATTTCACGTGTGATGAAACCAGTGCTGCTGGAGTGAAAGGACTGTTGGGCCAAAATGTATCCTCACTGAACTCCACAATTCATTCAAACAGCTCCCTCCATAAATCACGTTAAACTGTATGCTACAAAAGAACAGTTCAAATACTTCTCCAGTGCTAAATCACTCAGTGGCTGCACTGCAGTGGGAATGAAAATGAAGACATTTATCCCCCTCGCTCTCGCTTTTCCGAAGAAACGTGTCAGAATATGTTTCGTATGCTAATTCTGCCTGTACTCCAAGCTCAGTGTGAGAGGGGTGAATAAGTTGAGCTCTGAACGCTTATTGTCACTGTTTCACACCCAACAGCAAGACACCACAGTGATGCTGAAAGTTAGCCTGAAGTGACCCAGACTGGTTGCCAAATCAGTAAGAAGTGTCCCTACAGAGCACCGTGAGAACTTCATCTTCACAATAGGTTTTTTTGCCTCAAAGACTCATTTGGCCTTTTAAAATGTGCACACACAATGTCATTCTCTCTCCTTCAGTCAACTGCTTGTCAGTACTCCTCATTGTGTCTTCCATCTTTAGCATCTCTGATTGATTGATTGATTGATTGATTGATTGATTGATTGATTGATTGTTCGACCGATCGATCGATCGATCGATTGATTAAATTATTTACAAGCATGGGAAAGAAAACATCAAAAAAGAGATCTTAATATCTCAGTAGTTTTTCCTAGACAACAAAATTCAGGCAGAAAGACAAAAACATTTTTCCTTAAAGCAACATTATGTTACAATTTTACCGTAAAATAACAGCTTCAAAATCATTTCATCATTGATAATATAATGACTTATAATAGGGAAAATGGTGTGTCTGTCAATGCCAGTCCAGGCCGGAAGTCCTGCTATAGCACTATGTAAGAAGAAGCTAGCTTGATATACCCAGCATCGACATCAGGCTGCAAAAGGCCGAAGAAGATTCAAAGGAGTGACTGAGCAAGAGGCTGGACAAGAGTAAATCTTTGGCTTTTACTAATTGGTGAGTGCTAAAAACATAAAAGGACTCAAGATAGTCTCATGGCTAACGCGACAACAACAAAAATCAGAGAATAGATTGTAAGTTACATCCCTGTCATTGTTTTTATGAAAGGTTGCGACGTAGGCCAAAAGTTGTGTTCAGTCTTGGTCAGTCTCACACCAAATAAGCCTTAAAAGTTTGCAGCCACCTGTAACAAAATCCTGTAAGATGCTGCAGATTACACTCACAATTTTAGTTATTTACATATAGAAATATAGAAATTGTGAGTGAATTCTGTAGCGCCCACATGCCTGCATGCACACCAAGGGGAGTCAGATTCTGTATCCTTTAGTTGGTCAACAAATGTACTTGTGCATGAGGGGGAATCATGGCATGATTTCTATTCATGACAGTGGTGTAAAGGTGAATTATGCTGTTCAATTGTAAGGGGCGCTCAAGAGCAAAAAATAGCAATTCTCGCATAATCTTGCTTTAAAGCTGCGCTATATAAGACTTTTTTGTTGAAACTGAAAGACGTAGCATGATTGAGTCAGAAGAAAAGACAGACTAAAATAAGGTGTGCATGCACTGCTGTGAGTCGCCTTGTAAAGCCTGAAATAATCATTTAAAAGTTAGAGATGTCGGGCTGGATTTCACAGGAACTCATATGTCTTTACATATTAATGACACACAAAAGTGTCTCAAAAAGAAAGTCCAGCTTGATGTTTAGGTCTCAAATGTAAACACTGCATACTGATGAAGATAGGATAACAATAGTCAATAATTCACTCACATCCTCAGAAGACAAGTCTTTCACAAAGTTTTGACCAAGTCCTCTTTGAATACTCGTTTAATTTTCTTGCAATCATCAGATTCATCTGCTCAGGAAGGGGGACCAAAGTATAACTTGACAAAATGTTTATAATCATGTTGTGTGCTAATACACATTTCTACCAAATCCCTAAATCTTACCTAGTGTAGCTTTAGGTCTCCTGCTGCACAGATATTGAGCTAGTCTTGAGCAAAAAGAGCCCAGTAATCTCACATCTTCATGGGTTTTGTAGAGATCTCAAAATCACACACTGTGCAGAGATATGCTTTTTTTTCTTTACCATCACTTATCTTAACAGCTGAACTAAAACCAGGAACTATATTTCTCATTCACAACTATTAGCCCTCTCATGCGTGCAGTAACTATTACAATGTTTATCTGGGCATCAATGAGCAAGATGTCTCCTGAGCCATAAAAGAGCAATATCTGAGCAATCAGCCTTTCCTATGGGCTGCAAGATATTGCAGGAGACATGAAGGAGGACATATCTATTGTAAGACTGTGCATTGCAGACACTTATACAAGTTAAAAAATGAATTAGGTGATACAAGACAGGACTTGTAGTTCCACCTGTATTTACCATTCAAAGCGAGGATCAGGGAGTTCAATAGAAGAGGCCCAGGCTGCCTGTAGAGAATTTTGTGAGATCACATACTCCATTAGACTTTCAAACCTTTGTTTGAGCAAAAGCCTGGAGAGTGAAGGATTACAAATTTGTTTTGGAGGCGTCCAAATTCCTGCTGGTCTCATCCCCTCCGAATTGATTTCAAAGACCACCACAAACCACCACCACCATCACCACCACCCCCCCCCCCTACCCCCACCCCCCCCCCACAGCCACTGCACTGTTTCCATGTTTCCCTAGAAACCAAGTCTTACTGAGGGTTTTCTTTAGGCCCATTTTTTGGGATTTGCAGTAGGATCCATCCCATAAAGGGGATCTAAATGGAACAGGAAGGGAACAGTAGGGTGGGTGCGAGGGAAGCTGCAGAAAAAAGGCAAGAACAGTAAGAAAATGCATTGATAATGACATCACCAGCATTTCCCACAGTAGCCAATGTCTTAGTGGGGAGCGGGGGCTTTCATTCATTGGCTCGGGGTTAGCTATTCAGGAGGCCTGGGGAGGCCAGCGCTCCCTTCATCTCAATGGGCTTTTTGTTGACGAACAGAGGAGCTGTTTCTAGGCCTCACAGAAAAGCCCGGCTAATTCACTTCAGGGTTGCCAGGAAGCCCAGGCCTGCGAGCTTGGCAACAATGGCAAACTTCATCGCCTCACTTCGATGGCCCGAGAACTCCCAGCTGCAGCTCCAGAATTCTAATGGGAGCTTGTTTCTCCTTTTTATGTTCTCTCTCTCTCTTTCTCTCTTGCTCTCTCTGCCAGTCCCCTTCTATCTGTCCTCACACATTCCTTCATCTCTTCGTCTGATGTGATGTTGTGGCAGCCAGAGGGGGGAGCCGGGTGGATGGAGCAGGATTTTTTCTTGGTATTTGGGCGCCCTCTGTGGGCTTAGATGGTAAGTGACGAAGACCAAGTTGACCTTTTCTAATGCAAATGGTTAGCTTTTTCCAAAAAGGGATATTTTTCCATTACTGCTGTCTGTTAGACTTTGCTATACTGCTCTCTCAGTAATCTCAGTTTTTCGACTGGGCTCTTCATATTAGTTGTACCCATACAGACATACTGTAGATGCAATCATCAGTTGACCTAAGTAGATGAACTCACAATTCAATTACCCCAAAGCAGCTTTACAGAAATCCAGGTCCAGATCCTCACCAAGGGACACAGTGACAGGAAAAATTCCCCTTTAAGCATGAGGCAGCAACACAGAGAGGAACCAAAACTCAAAAGGAGAACACAATGTTCTCTGGTCAACACTGGAAATTTGCAAGCAGAAGGCGCTCTGTTCACCATTAATTAACCACCAAAAACAAGAGACACTTTACCACATGTTTAAAACATTTTAAGCTGAAATTGGCCACACAACTGATTTTCTTTTTTGATACAAGAGTGTGTAATACCAAGGCTAAAATCTTGATGCCAATATTCATACAAATACTTATACAAATACAAATATACATGTTTTCTTGTAATTTTTGCAGTAAAAACTATCTAAGGCAAGAATCAGCAATACATCCTTGGAAAAATATGTGTTAAAAACACTTTACATCTCCAATCAATTGTTTATAGACCTTTTGTAAACCTGTACTTCTCAAGAAATTCCAAGCATTAAATGATTAAAATAACAGGCCTATCTTTGTGTACTTGGATCTTTTCCTGTTCCTGTGCACATTTAGGAGCTGCACTGATATATCACCTTGTTTTGCTATTAATTCGAGTTTTAGTTTCATTAAAACACATATCTTGTTACTGTCCAAAGAAAAACAAATATCTCCAAAATAGTAACTTTACAGGAGACAACAAAAACACTCATACCTTTCAATGTAAGTTAATGTAAAGTGGTTTTATTCCAAGTGATTTTAGAATATTTCTATTGGTCCATTTATGAAAGCTTCACAATGTAAATAACTGGTGTTATAAGCTGTTGTGTTGAAATGATGTAGAAAAAAATTGACGAAAATGGAGATGCACAGTCTTCTTTGGACAGTGACCATATTAAACATTTTTACATAAGAACTGTAAACTTCACAATTGAAAGAATCAATACGTCTGCCTATGATTAGTTTTAAGCACTCGGGTGTAGTATATACTGCATAAGCAGACTGCATGTGAAATAAAAACCATGCAGTAACAATTTCCACAGAACACAGAACCTCCAGGTTTCTGTTAAGGTAAGATGGCCAGGTAGTTATCAGTGGACTTAAACACAGCAAGCATAAACGGCAGACATGTAGGATGTCACCTATAGCAGGGGAGGTGAACTGCAGACCTAAGGGTCAGTGTCCAGCATAGTTGGCGATGTTTCTGCTCTTAACACACCAGCTAAACCTGGCAATTAAAATCTGACTTGAATCAGCTGTGCTTGGGTAGGAAAATCAACAAACCACCTGGACTCTTGCCCTTTTGGGATGTGGTTCGCCAAGATTGTAGTTTGATGATTACATCAAATAATGCTGTTGTGGACAAGCAATGCACCAAAATAACCACCCCTTTTTTTGACAGGCAGCAAATGAGCCTGTCATGCCTTTTAGCTTAGTTGATGGTGTGAGAATGTGTGCATTGTCAACTGATAATGGTCATACCATTGTAGACTGTTCTGTTTAATGTGCACTTAATCATCCATGCCATGTGATCGTGGAATAGTAACATGTAATACGTACCTGAAAACTAAACGGTACTCCTGGGCAGGGGCTTTGCCTGATGGGAGCTTCCAGAGCCATGGCTACAAATGTTTTTTAACCAGCCCTGAACCTTTTAACTCTAATACTTTATGTGTCATCATTATCTGTGGTTTCATTTAGGGGCACATTGACCCACTCCTGGAGTGTGCAGGATGCCTGAAATCTCCATGAAAGAGATAAATCTACTCCACTATAAAGAAATAATCATTTTAACTATGTAAGAAATGTAATGTAATGTAATGTAAGAAAACTGGATGTATTAAACATGTTCACTGAACATGTGATAGTAAGTTAACAGTGCAATGTGTGTTACATTCGGTTAATTATTTGAAGAACAATAAAATTCAAATTGAAGGCAGACAGGTTACTGACTTAAAACTCCAAATTTTTACAGTGTACATAAGATCACTCTTTTGAAAACCAGCCCAGCTTGATCTTGATGCTGTACTTGAAAAAACATCTCTTTTGCTGCCTTCAAGTCCTCCTCGGAAGTCCCTACTTACAACTTCTAAGGTCACATTTATGACTTTATCTTTGTTCAAGTGGTTTTGGTCAGAAACAAGATAGACGCACTGGAAATAATACAATTTTTGTAGTTTTCTGTCATTAAAGAGAGTCTGTTTACTTTATGTTCCAGTAATGAAATGATGGCAGAGGATGTTTATGAGATAAAGCATTTTTTTATACAAAAGCATCACATGTTTACATTTGTGTTTTTGTATGTGGGTGATTTTATCATGCAGTGTTCATCTGTGGCTGCTGAGTAACTGAAACACAAGTAGTTTAATCGCTACCGTCTCTTTTATGTTGACTTGCCTCAGGGCTCATCGAAAAATGTAAATAATACATTGTGGTGGCTTTCAAGTGCACTCCTCTCATATATATAATACTTCAAACATGACTTGAAGGCAGTATTGTAAGTTAACACTTACAGCTGAATGATAATTTAGAAAATTGTTTTGCTAAAGCACGATTATACAACCAATAAGTGCACCAGAATATAACCTAGGACAAAATGTTGATGTTTAATTGCTATTTTTATTACTTTGTAGAGAGTTCGACATAAGGCGACATAGGCTAGTTAATAAACTAACACTGTTAGCATTGATGCTCGCAGACACAGAACAGAAGAGTGTTTTGCTTATATTTTCACACTCGGCAGATAAACATGAAAGCATTGTTTGATTCTTGATTTGGATAAATGCGTCTGCTAAATGTAATGTAATGTAATGATTCTGCACATGATTCTGCGTAAATGTAATTGAGACGTTTGTGTGGGTGTGTGTGCAGAGTGGTGCAATACATGAGTTCATTTCAGCCAATAAGCCAGCGGGCATATAGGGTAGCTAATTAGCCTTCTTTAGGTGCTTTAAAGTGACAAAATGACCAAAAAGACTGTTAATCTGTTACTCCTTGTTATTTTAATTGATTCTATAAGGTGGGAGATGAACTAAACCTAGAACCGCTCAAGTTCAAAAAGTTCATGTTTGGATCTGTTCTAGTTTTTGAATGTGGGAAAACAATCTTCTAAAGTCGTGTCCGTGTTGTTACATTTCTCCTCATAATATCTCTTGAGCCTCTAATTTTACAAAGTTGTTAAGTAGTTGAAATAAGTGGTTCTGCCAAAATATCTCTGACACTATAAATGATAGCACATTTCTGATGATAGCACTGGGTAGCAGCTTCGCCTCTCTGTTGATATGCTTTGTTAGCTTCCCAGTTTTATCTTTTAATCCTTGGATTTGTTCTGGCCCAGTTCTGGCTGGGTCCTCGGCACAGATCTGGCCCAACTACTGTAAAATGAGTACACTTAGGAATCTGGCCCAGCTCTGGCCCACACATTGTAAAGTGAGTAGAACTAAGGCTCTGGCCCATATACTGTAATGTGTGTAAGTTTAATGGCTGTGGTCCAGATCTGGCCCATACACTGTAAAGTGAGCATATTTAAAAGGTGTGGTCCAGATCTGGCTCATATTTGGGGGGCAGTCGTGAGCTGGAGGTTAGGGAACTGTCCCTGTAATCGGAAGATTTCTGGTTTGATCCCCAGTGCTGACAGTCCATGACTGAGGTGTCCTTGACCAAGACACCTAACCCCAAATTGCTCCCCAGGTGCTGTGGATAGGGCTGCCCACCGCTCCGGGCAAGTGTGCTCACTGCCCCTAGTGTGTGTGTATTCACTAGTGTGTATGTGGTGTTTCACTTCACGGATGGGTTAAATGCGGAGGTGGAATTTCCCCATTGTGGGATTTAAAAAGTATCACTTAATTTATATGGCACACAGTTATGACTGAGTACCCACCTTAGTCCCCGGCCCAGATGTGGCCCTAAGTATGCCACACTCATTTACTTCAGAACATGCAAAATACTAACATTTCTTCTTAATAATCAATACATTTTAGAATAAAAAGTCCATTTTAATTTGGGTTAAATAAATGAAAACAGTAAATGAATAACAGAAAAGCCCTTCATCTTTGTGATAGGTCACTGTCTGCAGTCTTTGTATGTACATCTTTAAGGACATATGCAGCTGGCTATTCCACAGACTAAATGCCTTGAGTCAAAAAATACTACGTTTTCCAAAATAATAAATAATTTTTACACAATATTTCTGTATGAATTTTAAACCATCATAGATGAAAAATTCTTGAGCCAAGTTTAGAGGCCCCTGAAATACAGGCTAAATCTGACATCTTATTTGAAGCTCTGTTCAAGTGGGTTTACATTGTTGTTTTTTTTCATTTTATTTTAAATTAGAGAAGATAAAAATGTGTGAAAAATTATACTTAAGCAGTCTGATTAGTATGACTAGTAGAGTCAAAACTGGATTCAGACTCCTGAAAACCACTAACAGAATCACATTCCTCCCCATAACCTGCAAAACATCACAAACAGCAGGACAGGGTCAGGACTACACCATACAGCAACACAAGCAGGGAAGGGTTCAGTCCTAATGAGGCCAAGCATTGCATTAACCACCTCCAGCACTGCCAGTACTGACAGCTATACAGCACTACAGCACAAGAGCTGACCGCACTGTACAGAGCACAATAATACACACATTACATACTGCAAACCTAAGTGATATACAAACTACACACAACTAATACACACGTTACATAATGAAAACATACATAATATACACACTGCACACTGCAAACACATAGCATACTAATTACATACTGCACACTACAGACTAATTTTAGTGCACAAGTTCAGTTTTTTAATGACATATTAGGATAATTTTCTAATATATTGGGAAAGTTTTATTTGTGCCATAAATTCTGCAAAAGCCACATTTTAGGTCAAAATGTTAAATTCAGTAGATAAACAGTAAGTGTGTCATGATTGGCTCCTCCCACTCCTCCATGTGCTTTGTGTTTTGGTCTTGCATTTGCATCTGTTTACATGTCAATGTGCTTCTTTGTTTGGTTTCCTCCCAGTCTGGCCCCCTTGTTTCCTTGACTCCGCCCCTGATTTGTTCCACCTGTTTTCCACCTGTGTCTTGTGAACAATCGTTAACCCTGTTGTATTTAAGCCCTGTCTTTCCCACTGTGTGATGGCTGGTCTTTGTTGGATGTATGTACAGATCTGTTCCAAAAAAATTTGAATATCATGGAAAAGTTGATTAATTTCCATAATTACATTCAAAAAGTTTAACTTTTATAGATTGAGGGCCCACAGTTTAAATGATTTCAAGTATTTATTTGTTTATTTTTACATAATTTGGGCTTCCAGCTCATAAAACAGGAATTCAAGAAATCATAATACTGGGGAGAAGGCAGCCCATAATACTGGGGAGAAGGCAGCCCAAACTACTTCTGAGTTTTTGCAGGAAAAAAAAGAAATTAGGATCACATCAAGTCAATCAAAATATGGTACTTTCATAATTATATGTCAATTTTCAATACTGGGTTGGGCATCGCTTTGCTTTAAAATCACGGCCTCAATGTGGCATTGAGGCAATCAGCATGTGGCACTGCCTGGGAGTTATGGAAGCCCAGATTTTCTTGATGCTTGCTGTCAGCTCTTCTTTGTTGTTGGGTCTGGTGGCCCTCATTTTCCTCTTGACAATACCCCATAGATTCTCAATGGGGTTTAGGTCCGGCGAGTTGGCTGGCCAGTCAAGCACTGTGATGGCATGGGCATCAAACCAGGCTTTGGTGCTTCTGGCGGCATGGGCAGGGGCCAGGTCCTGCTGAAAGATGAAATCTGCATCTTCATACAGATCCTCGGCAGAAGGAATCATGAAGTCCTCTAAAACATTCTGGTAGACTGTTGCGGTGACCTTGGATTTAAGAAAGCAGAGTTTGCCAACACCTGCACCAGACATTGCACCCCAAATCATGGCTGACTATGGATATTTCACACTGGACCTAAAGCAGTTTGGGTTCTGTTCCTCACCCGTCTTCCTCCAAACTCTTGGACCTCGATTCCAGAATGAACGGCACACTTTACTTTCATCGGAAAAGAGGACCTTGGACCACTGGCCAACAGTCCAGCCCTTTTTCTCCTTGGCCCAGTTGAGACGCTTCCTATGTTGTCTCAGGTTCAGAAGTGGCTTGACCCAAGGAACCCGAGAGTTGTAGCCCATCTCCCGGATGTGTCTGAATGTGGTGGTTTTTGAAGCTGTGACTTCTGCCTCATTCCACTCTTTCTGGATCTCTGCCAGATTTTTGAATCTTGTCTTTTTGATAGTCCGCTAAAGCCCACAGTCATCTCTTTTGCTGGTGCATCTTCTCCTACCACATTTTGTCCTTCCACTAGACTTTCCATTGATATGCTTGGACACAGCACTCTGTGAACAGCCAGCCTCCTTAGCTATGAACTTTTGTGGCTTACCCGTCTTATGGAGGGTATCAATGATGGTCTCCTGGCCAGTTATGTCTGCAGTCTTCCCCATATTGAACCAAACTGAGACAATTGAACCAAACTGAAGCAATTTAATGAGACCTGGGGAAACCTGTGCAGGTGCTTTTGAGTTTAGTAGATGATTAGTGTGTCACCCTCAGTTTAAAACATTCATGCGCTGCAAAATTTGGGCTGAATTCTTCAGTATTCTAATATTTTGAATTCCTGTTTTCATGGGTTTTATGAGCTGGAAGCCCAAATTATGTAAAAATAAACAAATAAATACTTGAAATTTAAATTTAAATTGTGGGCCCTGAATCTAATCTATGAAAGTTTAACTTTTTGAATGGAATTATGGAAATTAATCAAGTTTTCCATGATATTCTAATTTTTTGGAATGGGTCTGTATCGGGTGTGTTGTTTGCTAAGTACTGTTTGAATTTTGTTTGGTGTTTCTTCCAGCCTCCGTTGTTTGTTTGATCCTGTTTCATTTTGGTGCTATGTCTGTCCCTCTTGTTTTACATATTGGCTTTTGTTTGTTGATTGTTAGTGTAAATATGTTATCCTCTACAGAGACACAGCTCTGCACATTTTATGCACAATAACAATTTATACTGAGCCCAATGTATTAAAATAATGACATGAAAAGTTAAAGTAAAACATGAAATGTGGTCTGTGTGAAAGTTATGGTTTATATTAATAAAAATTTGCACTAAAATGTACAGAAGTATATATTTATGTACATATGCAAAAATTTGAACACTACCTAGTAAAATGCTGTTTTATTGATTCTCTAAGTAAAAATAAGTTAACACATCCTGTGCAGGGAAAATACTTAAATATGGAATTCTAACGCAATTTCATTTCATCTGCTGAGCTGAGTTGAGTTGTCATCTTTGACTGTACAAGGTGGACCAACAAGGTAGGAGTGTCTAATAGAGTGGACAGTGAGTTGACACAGTGTTTTAAAAACTCCAGCAGCACTGCTGTGTCTGATCCACTTGTACCAGCACAGCGCACACTAACACACCACCACCACATCAGTGTCACTGCAGTGCTGAGAATGACCCACCACCCAAATAATATCTGCCCTATGCTGGTCCAGTGTGAGTTCTGACCACTGAAGAACAGGGTAAAAGGGGGCTAACAAAGTATGCAGAGAAACAGATGGACTACAGTCTGTAACTGTGGAATTACAATGAAATTGCAAATGAAAAACACAAAACTGAGAGGAACACCTGAAGACAGAAGCAGAACATGAGGTGCAGCTTTGGTGGAGTTAAGGGACGTGTGGGGATCTTTTTCGTGGCAGTGCTGAGGTCCTTTATCCAAATCTTCTTCACAGGCTTAAGTGTGCTTCTTGCTGAGGCACTCTTCTTCTCAGTAAGCATGAAGGTGAGGCCCCAAAGATCTCTGAGGATTGGACTGTCCTTCGTTCGGCTCATGCTGCTCAGTGGTTACAGCTTCTCTGTCACTTTTACTGTGTCCTTACAGCTGATAAACACCATCAGTGCCCTGTTCAGCTTATCCATCACCTCCAGGAACAAGATGCTGTGGTCATGGAGGTCTTCATGATGGGACGGTCCTTGTTTTTCAGCTCATCCTGCTCTGTTGTGAAAATGACTTTCTTTTTTACGCCCCTCTGAATCTTTGCTGCTTAGGAACACCAGGCAGTCTATATTCGAACGCACTCGTAGCTACTGGTGGACGTTTCGCTGGGTGGGGAAGCTCCCTGTAAACTGGGTTCAGCATCGTCATTCCGCCCTCTGTCATCCTCTCCTCTTTTAATTCTGTCTATTTTTTCCATCCCCTGGTTGGATGAACAGTCTGAGGCCTTTTCTGACTCATTTTTTCTTTTTGGTTTCAGCATGCATTTTCCATTGTCTTCCTCATGCTCAGAAGCCCCTCCTCTCCAACTGCTCAGGAGAAGAACCATTTACAGAAGAGTGACCACCACCCGAGTCTTCTTCTTTTTCGACTACAATGTATTTACAGTCACAGCTTTTATTGCACAAGTCAGTCGTTTATTAAAAACTCATGTGAGAAAAGAAAACAACAAGGAAAATCAAAACAGCTGCGAAGAACACCAAACAGAATAAGCAGAAGTACAGGAGTTGATCTTAAAGGAGTTGGGGGATATGTGGTGGTCTCTTGTGGCAGTGCTGGGCTCCTCTATCTATATTGCTACTTCTTCAGGTGCTGTAGTGTAATTCTCACTGCCAGCCTGTAAAATTTAAACCCTTGTGGTAACTCTTATGTTAAAAAAAGGAAAAATGCATATAAAAACACAGTGAAATTTATTTTTAAAAAGAAAATGAAAATGTGAAACACACTGCTGTTATTTGGCAATATATGCTTCCCATTACAGAAACAACAGGGGTGTGATATAATATCCAGACTATGTGATTTGAGAGTTTGAGTTTACTGAAAACTAGTGAAACTTCATGGAAATACGTTAGTGTTAAACCCAAATTTAGACCAAATCTTTGCTGGCTATCATTAGCTTAGCCACCTTGAACGATAGTCACAAACACACTGCGGATACATGAGGTTTAAAACACCTTCCTTTAGGGTTAGCCTGTTTGTTTTGAGCCCATGTGTAAATGAGCTAAATTTATCTAACTACTCTGAACATTTAAAAGCTGTCACGATTGGCCCCTCCCAGTCCTGTCCATGTGCTCCTTTGTTTTGGTTTAAGTCCTGCCCCCTGTTTGGTTACTCCGCCCCTGATTGTGTTCACCTGTCCCTCATTGTCCCGTGTATTTAAGCCCTGTGTTTGCCCCTTGTGTTTGCCCGTCTTTGTATGATTGTACCCCGCGACCCTGACGGAGAAGCGGCTTAGAAAATGGATGGATGGATGGATGGATGGATGGATGGATGGATGGATGATTGTATTGGTCTTTGTTTAATGTGTGGATTCTGGTTTTTGTCATGTCTGTCCCCCGATCTGTCCGTGTCGGCTATATGAACCTGGACTGTTTTGACCACGACCCTGGATTTTCCCATAATAAATCTCGCTTATCTCAGCATGTGCGTCCACCTCCTCGCTCCCCCTTACAAAAGCAACATTAACGTTAACATTATCCATGACAAATTAATTAGAAATATAACATAATGAAACCTTTAGCTGATAGCCAGTTAATTAACCTAGCTAACATGTGCTTTTCAAGTGTTAAGCGATGATGTTCGCTTTACATTAGTTATAACTTCCTTTTTCTATAACCTTAGAATTTTAAAGTCAATCTCACTGAACTAAACTTACACATCACAAATAATGTTTATGTATGTATTACGACCCGTCTAGGGTAGGCTGCAATGTCTCCCCCCAACATCCCGTTGCCAACCCACCAGACCAATCATATTCAAACACATGACTTAGTCTCATGAGTTTTATTATGGAATGTGGAAGCTTAAGCTTCAGGGGTGGTCTCAGGCAAAAGAAAAGAAAATTATACCTCCCCAAATCAACTAACTTAACTACCTAAACAAAACAAAAGAAACAAAAATACAAAAACTTCACTCAACAAAAACAAAGACAAAGAAAAAATAAGATAAGTCTAAACTCCCTACGGCTTCCAATCTAGAAGTCTAAGGCCCAATCCAATGTCACCCCTTGCCCCTACCACTCAGCCCTTAGCCCTCTGTTTTGTGTGTTCACGTCTAGTGGTAGGGTGTCCCAATTTTTGTTGAGATAGAGAGGTAGGGTGAAGTGTTAGGGCTACATGGCCCTCCAAACAGAGTGCTATGAGATAAAAGTAAAACCGGCAAGACGGCTGTGTACGAGCGACCAAAGAAACACACAAATGTGAGAATTTTCTCTGTTAAAAAATTACAATAACTAAGGTATTAAGGTGTAATGTAATTGCAATGTATTATGGTTGTTTTTCTTCATGACAAGCATAAAAAATTGCTACTAGCATGCTAATGTTTTGGTAGCTAGCTAGCTAACTTTCCCGTTCCACCTTAAATAGTCCAGCAGTCTTGACACCTGAAAGACCAGAATGTAACTGCTGCACCATTTAAGGTGGAACAGGAAAAGAAGCTGGTAAATAGTTGACTTCAGCTTCGTATAAACAAAGAATTAGTGGTGGGCAATAATAAATACTTGTCTTGTACCCCCTCTTTGAAGGCATACGATGCCCTATATGTAACTAAAGTCCAGCAGCGAGGAGCTGAACTTTTCCCTTCTCTGCTATAACTGAAGACACACTGGGTCACTTACAGAGCAGTGCTACTAGCTGTTAATGAAGCAAGGTTTCAACCACTACCCCTTGTAACTCAGTTCCAAGGGGTTAGGGCGACACTCGAAAACAAGAGGTAGGGATAAAAAGAAGAAATGGGATTAGGCCTAAGTCTTTTAAGAAAAGGTTTAACATACCACCACATTGGGCAGCTTAACACAACAAACTTGCAACTACACAGAGAGTAGGATGTGTTGGAACTTCTTGGTCTGGTTACAATATGTGGAAAACAGTCACCAGGCTTATAAGCTCTTGCCCTGATTTCAGCACAGCCAATTGGCGTGCACATTACACCTCCCTCAGCAGCCACAAAGTGGTCAGCCATGTAAAATGACAGAGCGGGGTCAGCGGATGCTGAGGTACATAGTGCGCAGAGGTCGCCAACTTTCTGCAGAGTCAATCGCTACAGACCTCCAAACTTCATGTGGCCTTCAGATTAGCTCAAGAACAGCGTAGAGAGCTTCATGAAATGGGTTTCCATGGCCGAGCAGCTGCATCCAAGCTGCATCCTACATCACCAAGTGCAATGCAAAGTGTCAAATGCAGTGGTGTAAAGCGCCGCCACTGGACTCTAGAGTAGTGGAGATGTGTTCTCTGGAATGACGAATCGCGCTTCTCCATCTGGTAATCCGACAGATGAGTCGGGGTTTGGCGGTTGCCAGGAGAACGGTACTTGTCTGACTGCATTGTGCCAAATCTAAAGTTTGGTGGAGGGGGGATTATGGTGTGGGGTTGTTTTTCAGGATTTGAGCTCGGCCCCTTAGTTCCAGCAAAAGGAGCTCTTAATGCTTCAGCACCAAGAGATTCATGTCAGAATTGGACCTTACATGTAGATAAGAGTCAAAACCATAAACAGCTCTCCAGCATCTGGCCCGATCTGGCCACATTCCTAATATCTATCCAGATGTCAACCAACACTCGTGGACGTAAGCCAGAATCAGCCCATGATTGTCAGCTCTCTGGGTTATTAGCAGTATTTAAACTAGTTAGTGCTATCTACAAAAACCAAAAGGTGCTGGCTTAAGTTTGCAAAATGCACAGGACTGAAACGTATTATATTGTGAATGAAACAAATATTTAAAAATACTGCACTAAGTATACTGAGTGCAGAACTGATGCAAATCAACAACACTCAGAACTACTTAACAATAATTAACTAAACTTCCATTTAGAGACACATCTAGACCTTAGGTGATTTTGTGCAAAGTGTACAGTCTGTTTATTATGCTTCTGAAACAATTAAACTAAAAAGCATGCAGTTTAATTAATAATTATAGCGATAAATCAGATAAATCATTTTTAATGTTCAAACCACTATGATGTTTTTTTTTCTTTTCATTCATTAGAAGTACATTTTTATTAATACAAACTGGAGCTAAATTTATTTAATAATAGTGTATACTTTCTCCCATGAGAATACAATGCCAAAACATAACTTGCCCAAAATCTGTTAGAAATTTATGGCTTATGTTGAGTTATCGTCCCCTAGTGGAGATTTCTTAGATTACGCGACGTCTGGAACCCCGTAAATGCTTCCCAAACACACATATTATGAATTGCTCATATAGCTGGAACAGGTCTGGAGAAGAGACCAAATCCCTGGCAGGAGCTTGATCACCAAAGCCAAGGACATCTGGCAGAAAGAAGAGGAGCTGAGATCGCACAGCCTGTGCCTAAAGTGAGAATGTGTGTCTGTTAAGTTTGTATCTCCTAGAATCTTCTATAAAGAAAGAAATAAAGAAGAAGGTAAAGATCTACTCCTATCACAAATTTTAAAAGGTTTCTCAGTGTAATCATTTATTGTGATTAATTACTTAAAAAAAGAAAAAATAAATGATTAGATTTTATTATAGGAGACGAAATTCAAGGTGTATTTTATTAGCTTTAGCTTTTTGAAAATGTTATGGTGTTTAGTGTGGCAGTATAGTACCATGTAGGAAAAGTTAAAAAAGGTTAAGATGCTTGTCTGGTGTCTTGGGAACTTCTTGTTTTTCTATTCATGCTTTTTGCAATGTTTAGCACAAATGAAAGCCAACAGATCAGCATGTAAAACAGAATGGAACAGACCAGTTTAATAGAAAACTACTGAAAAACTACTGAACAACTGAGCTCTTCACAGCTGCAAATCCACATTGTGTTTATATCAAAAAACAGTGTCACAGAAAATCTCCACTTCCCCCAATTTTCATTTCAATAACCACTTATATTGAAACACTCTAGGCCCACATAACTGTTCACTTCTACGCCTCACCTCCTCCACCACTTTCTCTTTCGGCCTGTTCTCTTTCTCTGAACCTCACTCTCCTTCCTTTTTTCTCACCTTTATTGTTTTTCACTTTTTGCTCGTTTGCCTCACATCATCACCCTCTTTAATATCACGTTACCCTTTGAGATCCATTTAAAGTGAGACATTCTCACACACTGCTGAAGTTATTTCCTACTGACATTAAACCCTGGACACTGGAGGACCTTCCAATATACATGTTTATGAGCCTCATCACTCCCATTTTCCAAATCTTACATGCCCCCAAGGGGTATCTCATCTAGGAAATGGAGAAAACACAACAGGTCCAGATGCACTGTGTCTCCAGCTGCCAGGGCCTCCAATAGCTATTGGCTGGTACCGTCAAATTTCCGTGCCCACATGTTTATTATCCAGGTCAATAAAAATAAGAGCTTCTAAAGAAGAAGAAACGTAAATCATGGCATGCAGTTGTATACAAAAGTTTGTGTGCCCCTGGTCAAATGACATTTTGTTGACTGTCTAAGTGAAAATAAGTAACACATCCTGTACAGAGGGCACCCTTCTGCACATTTTAATACATAATTACTGCTTTACATAAAATGCGGCCTGTGCAAAAGTTATGTTTTTCCCTTAAAAACCCACAAAATATCATTTGACTGAGGACGTTCAAACTTTTGTATACGCCTCGAACTGCTACAGCTTCTTTCGTAATATAATCAGATAAGTAGAGAAGTCCTTATATTATGGAATGCTGACCAAATACTGGTTCAGAAGTAGAAACAGTGGTTTCTAGTAAGATACTTAGGCAGTTTGCTTTAGTAAAGGGGTGATTTACCACATTAGTAATGCTGGATATGCTGGCCCTTTCCAAAAGGCCCACTAGCCCGCTAACACATGCACCTGATTTCTGGGTAGCAGTAGAGATGGTGGTCTCGCTGATGGTGACCCAAATGTTCCACTGCGTCCTTCTTGACTTGCGGAGGCCCTAGCTTTGGGGTAATCGTTGTTATTTACCTCACAAGAGTTCTCCATCTTGCCTGTACTGTTTTCAGGCCTGCAAGTTCTTTCAACCTCAAAAGTCCGCTGTCCCTGGAACTGAGGACCATGTGTTCTCTGCATTCTCCCCTCAACCTTCATCTCAATCAGCCCAAACTAACGGTCCTGTTAGCCGTCCTGGACTTAGCTGCATCTGCCCACGTGATGTCCTGTCTAACCAAAGGGCCTCCTTCCAATACCGAAGAGACAGCTTTCTTCTTGTAAGCAGAACACTTCTGGAAAACAGCAGGAAATAATTTCATATCATTGCTGCTTATTCCAGTGACATCGGTTTCAGGGTGCTGTTTTCTTGCATGCTGCTTGGTTTTATGTTCTCATTTCTGGCTGTGCTTGTTGATGATTGGTGGATTTAACTGCGTTTTGTCTGTCTGCAGTTCCTTTAACCCCTGCCTGAGACTTCTGTTATACTTTTCTTTTTACTTTGGAATTATACTAATAAAACTCACTGAGGCTTGCATTGTCTCATCTAATACACAGTTAATCACACGCAGTGCAACTTTGATCTATAGCTTTTAGTCCCAATGCATTAGATTTATTTAGGACAAATTTTATAGGTAGACATTAGTTCATAGGTAGAATGTTATTGATTCTAAATAGCATCGTTAACTTGCTAAGTTTGGGGTGAAAACTGCCAGTGCTACTGGATGAAGAGCCGTCTGGGGACCAAAAGAGCAGCTCTTATTGGTGAGCTCTGACTGCTGGTCTTGCTCACTAAAAAGGACAGGTTGACCAATATAGAACAATATAGAACTATTGACAGGTAGAACCAATATAGATTGGTTCTATATTGAACCTTTTTGAAAAGGGTTCTATACAGCACCAAAAAGACTTCTTTTATTTATTTTTTTGTTAACCTAACTTACATAGAACCATCTACAACACATTCTCCATCAATCTGAAGAATGCCTTCAAGATGCAAAGAACCTTATAATCATCCAAAAGGTTCTTTGAGTGTTCATGGTTCCATGTTGAACCATTTTCTATACAAAAGAACTCTTAAAGAGCCTTTTTTTAAAAGTGTATAATATATATTTTTACATTTTAATTCTTAATATTTTTCATACTAAATTAAAAACATTTGATACGAAGTTAACAAAGTTAGTAGATCTCCGCTGCCCTCTTCTGGAAGCCCACTGAAATACATAAAGACAAATTGCAGTTCCTCCTGTGAGGCCTAGTCAGTCCATTATCACTAACCGGTAATAAGTAGTTGTATTAAAAGCCTCATGTATGAATGAATGAATGAATCTTTGATTTTCTAGCGCTCATTACTTCAGATAAAATTATCTCAGATACTGGCAATAAACCCAGACAGGCAATCCAGACCACATACAGCGGATAAACCACGTTGTATGAGAACGAAGCCTGAAGCTCATGTCAGCTGTTAATGCTTGTTAATGAATGTTATAAATTTCATACTTTTCAATATATTTATTCCTTCATGAGTAGCAGCAGCTTTCTTTGACCTGCCATACAACTTGACTGCTTGTAAATAAATACTAGGAAAAAAATGACATGGCCAAACACAATAGATTGTATTTCTGAATAGACAACTACAGTTAATGAGTTCTCTCTACATTTATCTGTAAGTAAAGACTGAATGAACAGTGAACATACATCAATACAATGACAGCTGAAAGCTGTATTGTGTTTGTGATTTGGAATAAGTGTGAGTTTCGGGAGTGTATATCTACTTCCCTTACTGCCTTCGAACCAAGGGTGAACGTTCAGATACATAGTTAGATGCAAAAGTTTGAACATCTCTGGTCAAACCACATTTCATTGATTTTCTAAGTGAAAATAAGTGAACACAGAGAACTACAGAGGACACACCAATTTGTCTGCACAAGCTCTATTTACTGAATGTAACTAATTGGAATAAATGTAAAATATCATATGTGCCATATATATATATATATATATATATATATATATGCCATAATATTCTTTTATCCAATATATTAAACTCAGCAAATAAACAGTAATTGTGCATTAAAATGTGCAGAGGTGTATTTCCTGTAGAGAATGTGTTAACTTGTGAAAGTGAATATGTAATATGTACATTTTTAAAAAATATATCGCTGCTGTTGAAGCAAAACCATCTCCAAAATGGTAACTTTACAGGAGAAGGACAAAAAACCTACTTTACTATTAATGTAAGTCAATGGAAGCAGACGTCTTGTCCAAGTAACTTTGGGCCATTTCTTTTGGTCCATTCATCAAGAAATTTATACACAATGTAAAGGGCGACAGGTATTTTCAAATGATGTCAAAAACTGAAAAACAACAAAATGGATAGACAACGTTCTTTTCTGACAGCAGCGATATGTTAAGAATTCTTAACATTATGAACTTTAATATGGAGACACTGCTTGAACCAATGATTTATTACAAAAAAATGCAAGACGGCAAATTCATAAATTGTAATCTAATGGCAAACACAATACAAAAACATACACCTCTATATTAGATACAGCTCCACCGCATCGGATTATGAGAAGTGCAGCGGTTTAAAATAAAAAGGTGATGATATGGACAGAACCCACAGGAGGGAGAGAACTGCAGAAAACAACGTTAAATCTGTCACAGGAGAATAAACAGGGGCAAAAACAATCACAACAGTGAAATAATTTCTGACCCTCAGCTTTTCAGAACAGAGAAGCTATTTCAAAACACAAACCAGAAAAAAATGAGTACCAAACTTTATTTTTTCCCCACACTTTTTTTTTCATAGCAAACAAATCATTCTGAACGTATTGTCAGAGTGTAGGCTGTGCTTGATATGGGCAACTCAACACCACCCATGGTTTCATCTTTCAAACACCTGCCAGCTTTAAAAACAGGTTAGTAATGGTCTGTCCATTCCATTTCAAACAGTAAACAGTAAAGCAGAAGGTTGGGTGGACATGAACACTGAACTAGACACAGAGGGAACGCTACATGGACCGTGGAACTGGACCGCAAAACTGACTGCTTGTGTACAGGCGCTTCTGAAAAAGCTTTGGTGTTGCGCAAAGCCATTAGAACTTCGTGAAAATGAACGCTTATTATTTTTGTGCCTCAAAAATGAAAAGTCTAAACCGGTGTGAAAAAAAAAGCGTCAGCATGTTTCAAACTGACAAGGCCCCCTTTTTGTTACCCTTAACGCTTAATTCCAAATTCACTTGTACGTAGTGCTTCTTTATTCTATAAATACAATAGTGCAACTTTTGTTGAAATATGAAATCCCTTGGCTAGTCCATAAATTATTCAAAGTTCAAACAAATCATTCACACAAAGTTACACGTTTCCCCCACTTCAGTTTTTTTTTTTATTTTTACACATATACAGTAGATTTAAAATGTATATATTTTTGAGTATATTCTTTCAGTATATTCATCATGCACACACACGCTATTTAATATGAAGTCACCATTTCCCCCCCCCAACGCTTTCAATATCACACATATTGATGTCCGATCTGCAATTTGCAGCTCTGTAATAACGCTTACGGATCTTGTTTGTTGACAAACTGACAAGTAACCTTTCAAATCTTTTGCCTTTTAATTATCCGATGACAGAAGAAAAGTACGAACAAAAAAAAAAAGAAAGTGTGCAGAGCAAACAAACTGATTCACACTTAGTGAAGACACCAGAACCAAGAAAACATTCTCAAAAAAACACAACAAACTTGCCAAAAAGGTCATTTAACCAACATTTAAACTTAAACCAACAATTACAAGTCATTGTGTTGGGGTGTTTGTGTGCGTAGTTTGTTCTCTTTTTATAACCTTTCTTAAATAAAAACCCTCGCCAGCAATAATGTGACAAATACAGGGTGATTAGTTGTAATTGTTAGTTTAAGTCAAAGGCGAAGGAACGGGTGGGATCTCGGTTCAAAATAAAAGAAAGAATTAAATAAATAAATGGTCACATTGTTAAATATTCTCTGTATAGGACATGCTAGGCATCAACCCACACTATACGAATAGCTGCATATCCTTTAAAGAGCAGCACTGGCAAACAAATTGCTAGCTGCCCACTAACATGGAGGCAAATGAAACTACTTTTTACTACGTTTACCCTGGAATTTTCTCCCCAGCCTTTATTTTATTTTTTTTTAAATAAGTACTTCACTTTATTTTCAGTGCCGAAGGGTATTTAGTGCAAGGATGTAAAAATGTGTAACACCTGCACTGCCAATGTCAATTTTTTTTGTTTACAAACAAAAGTAAACATAAATAATACTACAAAAAAGAATCATTACTCTGCCATGAATTATCGCTAACTGTGACCAAAAAATGGGAATGTCAACAAAAATGTACAAATCTTTTACTTTACATTGCCACAAGATGGCCAGCATATCCTCTAGCGATGCCCCAAGCAAAGAAAATCAAATGAAAATAAAAATAACAACAACAACATCAAAGCCTATTGCTGACAACACAAAACCAATGACATCAAACTCACTTCACAATGAGAGCAATGCCAAATCTACCGGTCCTTTGACAAAATAAGAAACGGGTGCAAAAAGCAAGAAAAACAAACAAAAAAAAAAAAACAAATACAACTAAAACAAAGAGGCCTTTCCAACAGCTGTGTCAGGACAGTTCCTGGAAACCGTCTTCTCACTCGGACTCAGACTCCAATGGTGCCGTCTCATCGACCATCAGGCTCTGATTGCATTGTTTGGGCACCTGTTTGAGGCCCGCATGGACCTTCTTGTGGCGCGAGAAGCTGGACGAGTGGACGAACGTCTTGCCGCAGTGCTGACACTCGTACAGTTTACCCATAGCGTGCGTCTGCTGGTGCTGCTTCAGGTTGGACAGGCGGACGAATGTCTTCTTGCAGGCGTTGCAGCCGTAGCGCTTCTCGCTGCCATGCGTGTGATCGTGTGGGCTGAAGCTGCCGGTGTGGCTGAAGTGGCCGTCGCACTCGTCGTCAGGAGGCAGCTGCAGCCTCTTCCGGCCTCCTTTGCCGCGCTTGTTCTTCTTGCAGAGGGTGTAGTAGTTGGGCTTATCTCGGGAGCAGAGCTTTAGGCGGATCTTCAGGTCCGAAGACTTGTCCAGGGCGTCGTTGCCCTGGGCGTAGGAGTTGAGCAGCTGCCGCACATGGGATACTTGGTGCTTGGAGAGGCTGGTAGAGTTGGTGAAGACCATGTCGCACTGCGTGCACTGGTACTGCTTCTCCCGCTCAGCCATTGCAAACTTGCCCTCCACTGACAGTGGCTTCTTTTTCTTGGGGCCCCGTCTGCGCTGGGTCACTGTCACTATGGGTGCCGGGGTGGGCGCCGGGTACAGTGGCTTCAACTTCTTGTCCAGGCCTCTTTTATGGATAAGCCTGTGCCGTGACAGGCTGGAACTGTGATTGAAGGTCTTGCCGCACGTGTTGCACGTGTGCAGTCTCTTGGTTTTGTGGCATTTCTTGTGTATAGCAAGAAGCCGTCTGCCATTGCACCGCACCCCACACACGTTGCACTGGAGGAACTTTTGGTTTTCCCCCAACCTTGCTTTAGGAGGAGAGGAAGAACGGTCCCCTGCAGTGTGCAAGTGCAAGTGGCGCGCCAGGCTGGAGGAATGGCTGTAGCTCTTGCCACAGAAGTGGCAGTTGTAACGTCTGTCTCTAGAGTGAGAGCCCTCTTCCTCCCAGTCACCATCAGAGCCCTCATCCTCCTCCTCATTATCGTCGTCATCCTCCTCCTCCAGGTTGCTGCTCACCAGCTCCATGTGCTGGTCCACGTCCAAATCGCTCCTTACCACCTCCTGCGAGGCGATCATGCTCGGATCCGTGTCCTCACATTCCGTGTACACTGCCTCGTACGGAACAAAGAACCTCTCGTCCGGCTCAGTTTTGACCAGTTGCTCGGGCGTAAAGCAAGCGTTCTCGTCCGATTCCTTCTTCACGCAGGATATAGTGAATTTAGACCCAACCTCAGCCCATTTGACCACATACTCAATGGGCTGGGTGTCAAGTTCCACTGTGATGAAGTCTGCCCCAAGAGCGTCTGGCTCAGATGAAGTCCGCTCAGTTTCTGTGTCCTCCATTGGGACTGCTCTTCTGTGGCCTTCTGGCAGAAACCTTGAGGTAAATGTGCAGCAGCTCCTTGGTTATCACAGCGTTGATTCACACCTCAGTAACTCCTGGCAAAAACAGGAAGAAATTAGCAAATATTAATCCTGGCAGGCCAAAATAATATTGATTGATTGATTAATATAATATTAATGAAATGTAATTATTCTTAATAATCTTCATAATCTATCTGCGCAGGTTGAGCCTTCAAAGACGATGTACAATGACGAACAAGGACATACTGCACAGCGCTAAATTCAATTAAACTGGATTAACGATTACTTTTTAATGAATGACAGTTTGCCAGTGTTCTTTAATTACTGGTGATATTCACAACATGCCCAGAAAAGCATATTGTGCATCATAACAATAAAATTTATCATGATAAAGATAAAATATCATTATATTGCTCAATATTACAACACTGGACTCTAAGTTAACAGATTTTATGTAATACTTACAAAGGCAAAATACAGCACTGTGTAAAAGTCTCCGTGAGAAAATATGTAAATCTATGTATCAGTGCATGTTTAATAAATACAAAAGACACAAATAAACAATAGACTGTCGTATTGATGATAATGCGTTAGCTTAACTTTTCCAAAAGACACCGAGTATTAATGGTTACCATTCAGTACCTAAGATGGTTCTTCAAGAATTCTTTAGTAAAGGGGTTCTAGGTCAAACCACTTCATGCCTGCATGGTTCTTTGTATGGTGAAGTGGTTCTTCAGACTGACAGAGAATGTGTTGTGTATGGTTCTATACAGAACCAAAATGGGTTCTTCTATTGTTACAATGTCAAGCTTGTAATCTTTGTTAGTGCTATATATAACATTTTCAACATTTTCAGCATATTCCCTATTCATCTGAAGAACCACTCAAGGATGACATGGTTCTATATACACCATTACAGAACCACTGCTTTTACTGAGGAATCTTTAAAGAATCAGTGTGGTTTATCTAATCAGTCCTACATTATTAAATGAAATCAGGTGTGCTGCTGATGGAATATAACTAATCTATGAAATGCATACAACCAAACCTTTGCTCTACTAGCTGTATTTGTCTAATACAGGTATCAGTAGCCTTACAGAAAACAGGTTCTTGATACATTTCACCATATTTATGTGCATTTATTGTTATTCTCATGTTATATGGGGTTTTGTTGGCTACAAACAATGCTTCTTTATACTTCTGCATACGTTGATATTACAAGGTAAAAGAGATTATAGGAAGACAGACGATCAGATAGCCTCTAACTGAAAGCCAACCCAGAGTCACCAGTCACTTCAGTGTCTGACAGGCTGCCTCTACCATCTCAGAAGCCGGACATTAACAATCACTATGAGCCCATTCAGTGGCTAAAACAAGCAATCTCAACTAAATACGTCCCGGTTCCGTCCTAAATCGAAAGCAAGAGCTCGTTTCCTCATCGTGGCCGTTCTAAGATCCTACGACACGACTAGTATCTGCAGTGACGGTGGACAGAAGCCAAAGCTCGGAGCTTAAGTTACGTTATTTATTCATCCGTCGCCTCACCATCGTTCCTTCCCCCAAGTGCAAATCAAGTTGTCCAGAAAACCATTTCACTTTAAGAAAACGAGCCAACAAAGCATTGCAGTGCCACACAACAACTCCAACGGAGGGAAGCTACCGCCTCGGTGCATTGTGGGTAGGGATTAAAGGGGCTGCTCAACTGTAGCCGACTCTATCCGGCGAAACTGCGTCTAATAAATACCGCTTTAATCACTGTTATGTGCACACGTACACGACATGATACCACGTTAGGGAGGTAAAGGGCGAATATAGTTTAGTATACCCCCCCTGACCTTGTGAGACCACCATCACGAACACCACATCATTGCTGGCCTGGATTCAATCGACCCGCCATAAATTTCCCCTCAACATCCCACACAGGCGGACAATCTCACTATCTAAGCGTGTATGCAGCACTGTGGAGCCCCTGTTTGACGAACGAGACGCCTTTACTGACTACAGCAAACTCCCAGCTCAATAAGAACGTGTATTAAGAGGGCTTTCACTGTAGGAGGACGTTTTGACAGGACTCGTCTCGTATATCAAACCGAGAGGAGTCCACCTACCTCCAAGACCCCCAAAGCAAAACAACACGGCAGACGTAGGAAAAAGCAAATAGCAGATATGGTCCCATTTATGAGGACACACTGAGCCATAAACAGAAACACGACACGAGGCTGAATCAGCTTCCTATTCACCAGCTTCTTGTTTGAATTTCCCCGTTCTACCTTAAATGGTTGCAGCGAAGGTCCGTGGTTCTGGTTTGGCCTGAGGCGCCAGAATGGAACTGCTGCTCCGTTTAAGGTGGAACGGGAACATTCGAACGAGAAGCCGACTTCAGCTTCCTAACACAACCGCCTCAAGAACAGGGCGAACTCACTGAGCTACCTGGCATACGTGGTCTTATATCACCGAGAGACAACCAAACACACACACACATAGAAAAATGTCACGATAGAAAGTGGAAAAGAGTCGGCCGGGTTTAAAACCGCGGCTCCGGCATCGTGTTTTTCCCCCCGCTGTCACTGGTCACTGTGAGGACCGTCGGTTAGCTGCTGCTTTTTGGTTTTCTTTCTTTTTACAAAGTCTTCTCTTCTCTTGATAGGCTACAGAGATAAAGCAGTCAAATCTAAGGACATTACCGAGCGTCTGCCCTCTTTAAAGACTATTTTTGCTGTCTCCCTCTTCGCTGTAATGTACTGTGACTGAGCTCTGCCGCACCTCTCCTCTCGCCAGATCATAACCGATGTCGTCACGACTGTCAATTTTCAGGCGTTATTTTTTGTGTTTCTCCCACGATCTCACAGCAAAAGGATTGGACTGAACGCTCTGCCTGTGGCCGTAACTTCTGTATCGGAGTCTGGCCGTAAAGCAGCACTTCCTGCCGCGAAGCTGCAAAGAGCCTCGTCCCAAAACAACACTGTTTGATGCGGCATGTACTGCAAATATCGTAGAATTATTGGGTAAATATTAGATTTCGTTGTGCGATCTCGTTGCATACTTCGAGATATAATATCGTAACCGATATCGTCACGATTGTCAATTTTCAAGCAATATTTTTTGTGTTTCTCCCCCAATTTCACAGCATGGGGATTGACTGAACACAACAGCTGTGTTCGAAGCTTCTCCGTAAGAGTCTGGCCGTAAACCAGCGCTTGCTGTCGCGAGAATCCGAAGAGGCTCGTCCCAAAGCAACACTGTTTGATGCGGCATGTGCTGCGACTGTTGTAGAATTATTAGGTAAATATTGTGCTTTCTTGGTGTTATATATATTATAAGTATACATGTCTGTTAATGTTCTTACAACATCATGCTTGGGCGACACATTTGGACGCGACAGCTGCAAGGGTTATACGAGGTTGAACTTCCTACTCGCCAGCTTCAGCTGTGACGGTCAACTAATTTAGCGGTTGAATACCCACGGTTTTGTCGTGAAAGACACTGACCTGGGAACATTTCGAATAAATATCAAGTTTGAGCCGTTTTTCTTTTGCTTCATCTAAGTGTTAATCTAAGTAGATAACTGGCTAGGTGTGTGTGTTTCCTGCAGCGCTGTGCATGCGGGTAAGCTAACGCTGGTCAATGGACGCAGCGCTCCGTTTATTTACTGCCGTGTCCCGGGTTACCTTCTAAGTTTGGACTCGCCGAAATGGATTATACTGGCTCGCTCTTTTGACAGGATTTGTCCAGCTAAGTGAAGGACGAGCGCTGCCAAGCAGGCGCAGTTTGAAGTGAAGATGGACAGCGACAGTGGAGGATCGCCTTCCAGCCAGGGCTCCAGCTCCATGGCCGGAGGAGGAGGTGGCTTTGGTGGCCTCTTCAGATCGAGTGGACCGGGCTACTCAAACTCCGAGCTCGCTGGAGTGCCGTGTAAGTCAATAGAGCTGAAGTGAAGCATAGCCGTTGAAGGGAAATTCCACCGATGCCTCAAAATTTCAGAAGACCTTAATGTACAGAATGTAAGAAAGTTGTTCAGAGGGGTTTAGTGTGAAATGCCCGATTCTAAGAAGAGTCCCAGTTAAGAATTGTACATTTTCCCCGCTTAGGTTCGTTCAGTGGTGGTGATGGGAACCAAACGTATAAAGCTGAAGTTTAATGACCCTGAAGTCTGACTCAGACGGTTTTTGCGTGAAACATCGTCTAACACTAGTTTTGAGGGAACGGCTTAAAGTTTTAAAATAGGTGAATGGTTAAGAGGTACGTGCAGTGAAGTTTCTCCACAATGTGCCATTTTGCTCCTCTCAGAATAACTTTGCTTACTGTGACTGAATTATACAGAAAATCTGAAAAAAGATGCCATTTCACTTTAAAGGAACAGTTCACCAAAAAGTCAAATTTACATAGTCAGTCAAGACGTGCTTGGTGCCTGAAATGTGCTTCATTGACATTTATATCACAAAACTAATCACTGACGTCCATTATTTTATATTGTAGCTCCAGTGCCAAAATAAAGAAGCGAACACTGAACACCAGACAGAAAATTGGTAGCGTTTGATGTTTGGCTCAAGCAGTTACATAGACCTGTGGTTCATTCATGAGTAACTGAATAACCCATTACTTTTTTTTTTTTTTTTTTTATCTTTTTTAACAGTGACAGGAATGAGCCCCCTCTCACCATACCTAAATGTTGACCCCAGATATCTGACTCAGGTGAGACTTCTAGTTCCTAAAGCTAAAGTTATTTGGCATAACATAACACAGGTCTGCATGATGTCTGAACAATTTGTTACAGCAGTAAAAGTATTTAAATCATTCTGAAAACAATTTATAGTGAAGTGATTATCAATGTAGGAAAGAAAATTCCAAAGCAAAGTTCAGGGATACTGATGACTCACTACTCTTGCGTATTAGAAACAAAGGTAACAGAAAAATCAGCAAGGCTGTATCCCCGAACCAAGAAAACAGGATATTCTTCAACAAAAACATGATCAGAATGACTGAAATCTACTGAAATGGTGTTGTAGTGGTACACTGTGGCCTAATCCCATTTCTTCTTCTTACCCCTACCCTTTTACCACTCCATTTGGATTGTGCCTCTGAAAAGCCTGGAGGGCCGTGTAACCCTAACACTTGGCCCTATCCCTCTGTCTCAACAAAATCGGGACACCCTAACCTAACCAGGGCTAAGGGCTAAGTGGTAGGGGCAAGGGATGAAATGGCATTAGACACCTGCTCAACCACTGTTTCATCTAAAACAAGGGTTTTTAGTAGACAGATTGTCCCCCTTTGCTGCAATAAGAGGTTCTACTCTGTTGGGACTACTGTAGACTAGATGTTGGAACATTGTTGTGAGGATTTTATTGCATTCAACCACAGGAGCATTATTGAGGTCAAGTACTGATGTTGGATGATCCGTTCTGGATCATTCAAACTCATCCCAAAGGTACTGAATGGAGCGTCATCACTACAGATAACACAATTCTAGTGAATAGCTTTGTGAAAACAGTTTCTCATATCCATGTATGTGAAATATTGTAAGTTTGCCTGTGAAGTCGGTAGCTACATGATTTTCAGTTAATGACAGGAACATCACTGAGCACTTTATTAGGTACTCCTAACTTGTAACCTAACTCATTGCCATATAGGTGCACTTTGTAGTTCTACAACCCCAATTCCAATGAAGTTGGGACCTTGTGTAAAACATAAATAAAAACAGAATACGATGATTTGCAAATCCTTTTCAACCTATATTCACCTATTCAACCTATATTGAACACACTACAAAGACAAGATATTTAATGTTCAAACAGATAAACTTTATTGTTTTTTGCAAATATTCAGTCATTTTGAATTTGATGCCTACAACACGTTCCAAAGAAGTTGGGACAGGGGCATGTTTACCACTGTGTTACATCACCTTTCCTTTTAACAACACTCAATAAGTGTTCGCGAACTGAGGACACTAATTGTTGAAGCTTTGTAGGTGGAATTCTTTCCCAATCTTGCTTGATGTACAACTTCAGTTGTTCAACACTCCGGGGTCTCCAGTGTCATATTTTGCGCTTCATAATGTGCCACACATTTTCAATGGGAGACAGGTCTGGACTGCAGGCAGGCCAGTCTAGTACCCCCACTCTTTTACTACGAAGCCACGCTGTTGTAACACATGCAGAATGTGGCTTGGCATTGTCTTGCTGAAATAAGCAGGGATGTCCCTGAAAAAGACGTTGCTTGGATGGCAGCATATGTTGCTCCAAAACCTGTATGTACCTTTCAGCATTAATGGTGCCTTAACAGATGTGCAAGTTACCCATGACATGGGCACTAACACACCCCCAAACCATCAGAGATGCTGGCTTTTGAACTTTGCGCTGATAACAATCCGGAGAGTCCTTTTCCTCTTTGGCCCGGAGGACACAACATCCATGATTTCCAAAAAAAATTTGAAATGTGGACTCGTCAGACCACAGGACACTTTTCTACTTTGTGTCAGTCCATCTCAGATGAGCTCAGGCCCAGAGAAGCCGGCGGCGTTTCTGGGTGTTGTTGATATATGGCTTTCGCTTTGCATGGCAGAGCTTTAACTTGCACTTGGACAAACTGTGTTCACTGACAATGGTTTTCTGAAGTGTTCCTGAGCCCATGTGATAATATCCGTTACAGAATGATGCCGGTTTTTAATGCAGCGCCTCCTGAGGGATCAATGTTGGTTTTCTGCCTTGCCGCTTACTTGCAGAGATTTCTACAGATTCTCTGAATCTTTTGATGATATTATGGACTGTAGATGATGAAATCCCTAAATTCCTTGCAATTGCGTGTTGAGAAACGTTGTTCTTAAACTGTTGGACTATTTGCTCACGCAGTTGTTCACAAAGTGGTGAACCTCACCCCATCCTTGCTTGTTGCCTTTCAGGGATGCTCCATTTATCCCCAATCATGACACTCACCTGTTTCCAATTAACCTGTTCACCTGTGGAATGTTCCAAACAGTTGTTCTTTGAGCATTCCTCAACTTTCCCAGTGTTTTATTGCCCCTGTTCCAACTTCTTTGGAACGTGTTGCAGGCATCAAATTCAAAATGAGTGAATATTTGCAAAAAACAATAAAGTTTATCCTTTTGATCATTAAATATCTTGTCTTTGTAGTGTATTCAATTGCATATAGGTTGAAAAGGATTTGCAAATCATCATATTCTGTTTTTATTTGTTTTACACTACGACCCAACTTCATTGGAATTGAGGTTGTACAATTACAGACTGTAGTCCTTCTGTGTCTCTGCATACTTTGTTAGCCCCCTTTTACCTTGTTCTTCAGTGGTCAGGACCCCCACAGACCCACCACAGAGCAGGAACTATTTGGGTGTTGGATCATTCTCAGCACTGCAATAACACTCATGTGGTGGTGGTGGTGGTGTGTTGGTGTGTGTTGTGCTGGTCTGAGTGGATCAGACACAGCAGTGCTGCTGGAGTTTTAAACACCTCGGTGTCACTGCTGGACTGAGAACAGTCCACCAATCAAAAATATCCAGCCAACAGCGTCCTGTGGGTAGTGTCCTGTGACCACTGATGAAGGACTAGAGGATGACCTATTGTCTCTGACTTTACAGCTACTAGGTGGACCAACAAGGTAGGAGTGTCTAACAGAGTGGACACTAAGTGGACACAGTAGAGTGGACAGTGAGTGGACACACTGTCTCCTAAAGCTGTTAAAATCTGTATTCTGAGCACTGCCTTTTCAAAATGTAATGAGAAATTAAAACATATTACTGTGATGAATATCTTGAATTCATACAGTCATATGCAAAAGTTTGAGCACTCTGTCATATTATGTTTCATTGATTGTGAAAAGAAAAGAATTCAAGACGTTTTTTTTTCCTGCTAATTTTAACATACAATTTCTATTTATTTGCTAAGTCTCGATGTTTGACGTGGTTTGTGTTATATATCTCTGTATTATAGGATGCAGATGAGTTCATTTTGCCCACTGGTGCCAACAAGACCAGAGGGCGCTTTGAGTTGGCTTTCTTCACAATTGGATCATGCTGTATGACAGGTACAACCCCTCCACCCTTTTGTAAAGTCTATCATAGTTCTGCCTTTCATTTGAGTAGTTTTACATCCCAAGGTGTAAATCCTGGTATAAAGGGAAACTCCACTGATTTTTTTTCTTTTTTTTTCATAAATGTTTTTCATTTTAAGTAAAGAAGTGGGTAAGTAATAAACAAAGTCATTCAGAGTGGTTTGGTGTGAAAAGCTCACCATCATCACATATAAAACATCAGAAGACACATGTAGGTTCACTGGTGGTTTTGGATAGTAATAAAATAGCTATATTTATGTTGTGGACAGAAGGACCCCTGGTTCCTATCACCACTAAAGTAAAGAAATCTGAGTCAGTTTCTCTACACATTAAACATTTCAGATCAAATACTGAGCTTAACACCCTTGCTAACTGATCTATTCATCTCTCCTTCCCTTATTCACAGATGCTGAAAAACTGTTATGGACTTATGATTTGAGTTGTTTTATGTTTAGGTGCTCTGTTTGGGGCCATCAATGGACTTAGAATGGGACTGTCTGAAACCAAGAATATGGCCTGGTCTAAACCTCGCAATGTACAGTGAGTGCTTTTCTGTTACCTGTTCATTTTAGCAAAAGAAAAGCAGATGAAGACTGTAAGAAGCAGAATTCTTCTAAATATAAATAAGAAAATCTTAATGTTATACTCCTTGTGTCAGCCAGTAAATGTTAGCCTAATCATTACTTTGAGTGAGTTACTTTGCCTTTTCACTTCCCATCTATTCTTATCCTGGCTTTTGATTCCAGTTGCATCACTGTTGATGTCTAAGCAGTGCTTTCACTCAGCAAACAATTGGTTAATGAAGTCAGGGATGTAAAACGGATCATTTAGTGCAATATTTTATTTTATTTTATTATGATCTCCATGCAATTCCTTTGCATTTTCCTCCAATGTACAACTTTATGATATTTAGCCATTAGAGGGCGCTGTTTACTATGACTTGATTTTCTGTTTTGGCTGCTTGGGTTCCTTAAATGTTGCTTCCGCCTCTTAGGGGCATAATCAGATGACTCATTCGCACAGTGTAGGTGGCATGTTCCTCTTCCGTGACGCGGGCTGCTGTACAGACAGGCTGACAGGCAGTAATGGACCTCTGTATGTGACCACGGGGAACTCTATATGCTGCTCTGATATCCAGCTACTCTTACATACTCATTGTTTTTGCATAAATATATATGTAGAACACCTTTTTTAGTTGGTGACCGTGACATCCATAAAAGACTTCAAACCTAATAGGCCACATTTTAAAGGGGTAGAAAATTGAAAATATCAGTTAACTGTCTGTTGTAAAAGCATTTCTTACATAACTAAACGTTTGGCCTGCTAATAATACAGCAGCTTTCTGTTGGTGCAGTTCATGTGTAAGCAGATTTCTGGTCCAACTTTAGTCCATTTCAGGCTTGGAGAAATTGCTCAAGCAAGCTCTTGGAATATGTTCTGGCTCAGCAGGAGCTAACCTCAGATTTCAGGGGCTGGTAGTGATAAACATTTCACTGAAATTCTAAACAAAATCCCTGATTTTGCTTTTCACTATGTAGTTTTTTCATCATCTACAGTGGTAGAATAAGGCAGCAAAATATGTTCATCTGTTTGACCAGCAGCTCAAACACAGCTGTGTGTACAGAGCAGTGACCTGGTGTATCTGGTGGTCAAGGCCATGGAAGGGTGCATAACTCTATGTAAATCCAGTTCTGTGGCTGTGTGTGTGATGCCTCACATGTATGATCTATATTGTATCTCTCTCAGCAGAGAAGCTGTGGGACATGAGAGTGGTAGAGAAATACATGCTAATGTAGCCCACACTGTACTACATTGTCTCTTACCTGTCAAGAAGAGACTCAGGAATGTTACTACATGGTTCGCTGTTTCCACATGTTATTTAAACACTGCAAGGGAGAAATATGAACTTGTTTATGAACAAATGAGAGCCCCCATTCTTCTGTTACATTTGAATAATAGGCCTATTGTAGTCCTTAACCTCTTTTTCAAAAGGCCCACCACCTTATTAAAAGGACCAAATCATGAAAAATAATAAAATTTCCTAACTTTACTTGAGTTGTTATGTAGTAAACACGTGCACAAATGAGATGAGAGATATATCTCACTCACACACACACAGTGGATATAAAAAGTCTACACACCCCTGTTCAGATGGCAGGTTTTTGTGATGTAAAAAAATTACAGCAAGACAAATCATTTCACAACTTTTTCCACCTTTAATATGACCTATAACCTGTACAATGCAATTGAAAACCAAACAGAAATCTTTCAGGGAGGTGAAGTAAAAATAAGCAACTGAGATAATGTGGTTGCATAAGTGTGCACACCCTTTTATAACTGGGGATGTGGCTGTGTTCAGATTTAACCAATTACATTCAAACTCATGTTAAATTGGAGTCAGCACACACCTGTCACCAATTAAAGTGCCTCTGATCAACCCCAAATAAAGTTCAGCTGTTCTAGTAGGTTTGTCCTGACAGTTTTGTAGCCACATCTTCCAGCACAAGCCATGGTCCACAAAGAGCTGCCAGAGCATCAGAGGGATCTCATTATTCAAAGATATCAGTCAGGTGAAGGCTACAAAAGAATTTTCAAATCATTAAATATACCGTGGAACACCGTGAAGACTGTCATCATCAAGTGGAGAAAACATGGCACAACAGTGACATTACCAAGAACAGGACGTCCGTCCAAAATTGATGATAAGACAAGAAGAAAACTGGTCAGGGAGGCTGCCAAGAGGCCAACAGCAACACTGAAGGAGCTGCAAGAATTTCTGGCAAGTACTGGCTGTGCAGTACATGTGACAACAATCTCCCGTCTTCTTCATATGTCTGGGCTATGGGGTAGGGTGGCAAGACGGAAGCCTTATCTTTCAAAGAAAAACATCCAAGCCCGGCTTAATTTTGCAAAAAGACATCTGAAATCTCCCAAACGCATGTGGGAAAATGTGTTATGGTCTGATGAAACCAAGGTTGAATTTTTTGGACATAATTCCAAAAGGTATATTTGGCGCAAAAACAACACTGCTCATCACCAAAAGAACACCATACCCACAGTGAAGCATGGTGGTGGCAGCATCATGCTTTGGGGCTATTTTTCTTCAGCTGGAACTGGGGCCTTAGTCAGGGTGGACGGAATTATGAACAGTTCCAAATACCAGTCAGTGTTAGCACAAAACCTTTGGCCTTCTGTTAGAAAGATGAAGAGGAACTTCATCTTTCAGCACAACAATGACCCAAAGCGTACATCTAAATCAACAAAAGAATGGCTTCACCGGAATAAGATTAAGACTTTGGAATGGCCCAGCCAGAGTCCAGACCTGAATCCCATCGAACATCTGTGTGGTGATCTGAAGATTGCTGTGCACAGGAGATGCCCTCGCAATCTGTCAGATTTGGAATGGTTTTGCAAAGAAGAGTGGGCAAATATTGCCACATCAAGATGTACCACACTGATAGGCTCCTACCCAAAAAGACTGAGTGCTGTAATAAAAGCCAAAGGTGCTGCAACAAAGTATTAGTTTAAGGGTGTGCATATTTATGCAACCAGGTTATTTTAAGTTTTTTATTTTATATTTTTCCAATGTAAAGGTTTCGGTTTGTTTTTCAATTGCATTGTACAGGTTACAGGTCACATTAAAGGTAGAAAAAGTTGTGAAATGATTTGTCTTGCTGTTATTTTTACATCACAAAAACCTGGCGTTTGAACAGGGGTGTGTAGACTTTATATATATATATATATATATATATATATATATATATATATATATATATGTATGTGTATATGTGTGTGTGTGTGTGTGTGTGTGTGTGTGTATATATATATATATATATATATATATATATATATATATATATATATATATATATATATATATATAATGTATGTATGTATGTATGGGGGAATCACACTCCTCAGCCTCCCTGGTAAGGTCTATGCAGGGGTACTGGAGAAGAGAGTCCGGCTTATAGTCGAACCTCGGATCCAGGAGGAGCAGTGCGGGTTCCGCCCTGGTCGTGGAACACTGGACCAACTCTTTACCCTCTCCAGGATTCTGGAGGGTTCATGGGAGTTTGCCCAACCAGTCCACATGTGCTTTGTGGATTTGGAGAAGGCATTTGACTGTGTTCCCCGGGGTATTCTGCGGGAGGTGCTTCGGGAGTACGGGGTACATGGCTCTTTGCTACGAGCCATTCAGGCCCTGTACAAACAAAGCAGGAGTTTGGTTTGCATGGCCGGCAGTAAGTCAGACTCGTTCCCAGTGAGAGTTGGACTCCGTCAGGGCTGCCCTTTGTCACCGATTCTATTCATAATTTTTATGGATAGAATTTCTAGGCGCAGTCAGGGGATGGAGGGTGTCCGGTTTGGTGACCTCAGGGTCACATCGCTGCTGTTTGCAGATGATGTGGTCCTATTGGGGACATCAGGCCGTGAACTTCAGCTCTCACTGGATCGGTTTGCAGCCGAGTGTGAAGCGGCCGGGATGAGGATCAGTACCTCCAAATCCGAGACCATGGTTCTCAGGTGGAAAAGGGTGGAGAGCCCTCTCTGGGTCTGGGATAAGCTCCTGCCTCAAGTGGAGGAGTTTAAGTATCTCGGGGTCTTGTTCACGACTGATGGTACAAGGGAGCGGGAGATTGACAGGCGGATTGGTGCTGGGTCAGCAGTGATGCGGGCTCTTTACCGGTCTGTTGTGGTAAAGAAAGAGCTGAGCCATAAGGCAAGGCTCTCGATTTACTGGTCGATCTACATTCCCACCCTCACCTATGGTCATGAGATTTGGGTAATGCCCGAAAGAACGAGATCGCGAATACAAGCGGCCGAAATGAGTTTCCTCCGCAGGGTGGCTGGACTTCTCACTTAGAGGTGAGAAGTTCGGTCATCCGGGAAGGATTCGGAGTAGAGCCGCTGCTTCTTCACGTCGAGAGGAGCCAGTTGAGGTGGTTCGGGCATCTTGTTAGGATGCCGCCTGGACGCCTCCCTTGGGAGGTGTCGCAGGCAAGTCCACCGGGGAGGAGACCCCGGGGAAGACCCAGGACACGCTGGCGTGACTATATCGCCCAGCTGGCCTGGGAGCGCCTCGGAATCCCTCCCAGGGAGCTAGTGGAAGTGGCTGGGGAAAGGGAGGTCTGGGCTTCATTGCTCAGGATGCTGCCCCCGCGACCCGAACCCCGGAGAAGCGGAAGATGATGGATGGATGGATGGATGGATGGATGGATGGATGGATGGATGGATGGATATATATATATATATATATATATATATATATATAGTGTGTGTGTGTGTGTATATATTATATGTATGTGCGTGTGATATTTTTTATATATATATCTCCATATTTTAGAATGGTGTTGCAAAAACGGGCAATTTTTAATTGATTATTTTGTGACTTTTTTTGGTGCATAATCCCACACACATGTCATAGATGGACCCCAGAGAATAACAGTTAACCCATGTGAGGTGTTTGGGTCTTTGGGGTCCATTTTCAATATTTACCAAAAGAAAAAATGACATGATTTATGTTCAGCCTCAGATTTCTTGGCCTTTGCTCATTTTCTATGAAGAGCATATAAAATAACACATCTCCTGTGATGTCACACTGTTCACCCCCTACACATTTATATTACACGTGTGGTGTTGGACTGAATCTGCAGGGAGTAAAAGAGTGGAGGTGCAGTGTCCTTCACTCTGGTCTCCTCCTGCATGGCTGGTGTGTGTGTGTGTGTGTGTGTGTGTGTGAGGACAATATGGACGGGCTGCTGATTGGCTACAGCTGGGGAACCCTACACTGACCATTTGTGATATTTTAAACATCTGTTTTTTTTTACATAAATTGTTATGGCTGTGTTGATTTAAAAAACAATAATGCGGTCAGTCCACCAGACCATTGAGCAACTAAAACATCAAAACCACACAGGGATTAAATGTAGGATATGGGCCCTTTAAGTTCAATGTAATAATTTAACAGAATATGCTTTCCCATCACCAGAGAGGTAAGCAGGCCTTCACTCTTATTAGTAGCATTCATGAGTCAGTCTAACCTTTTCACTCCTCTAAGACTGTCTGTCAGAAGGATTAAGTCTTCTGGTGAAAGGACGTATCCTTTACTTTCTCCTGCAGAGTGCTAAACCTGGTGACCCGTCAGAGTGCTACATGGGCAAATACCCTGGGCTCACTTGGTAAGTGCCCTAGTTTCTGTCTCTGCACATGTGAAAGATATTGTTCAGATTAGCAGTCAGTTGCACTACCACCTCAGGGCACCTAATCACATGAATTGTAAGAACAGACTACACAGGTCATTTGAGTTATGTGCTGAATTGCTAAATAGCCCTTTGTCTGACTGAAACTGCCATTAGCTTATTTGTTTGTGTGTGTATGTTGGCAGCGCTGTTGTACAGTGTCTTTGGTGTGGTCGTAGAGAAGGCCAGAGGAGCGGAAGATGACCTCAACACTGTGGCTGCTGGCACGATGACTGGTATGCTTTATAAATCCCCAGGTAAGAAAACAAATGGGAGTGTTTGCAAACTGGCCTGCATTTAGAATAGAAATGATTTCCTTCCTGGAGCTGTGCTGCAGTGCGATAAGAAAGGGAACACAATTAATACAGATAAGGAAGGAAAAAAGTTTTCTATGATGTGATCCACTAAACCCTTAGACACTTTGTGTTTGAAAAGTTTTTCATCAGGTTTTTTCTCAGATGTCAGTTTCCAGGTCATAGTAGTTCCTTGACATGCTGCATCAATGAACTGAAATTAGCCTCGCCCATTTCCGAAAGTCTGAAAGGAAAGCATGTTTCACATGTGCTGCCCATGGAAAAAGTGTCATTTCTTTGTTTGTTCTTTGTAATGTTTGATTTTGATAATAAAATTAACTGCAAAGGGTTTGTTAATATAAAACTGCTCTTTACTAAA
This sequence comes from Pygocentrus nattereri, assembly GCF_015220715.1. NCBI lineage: Eukaryota > Metazoa > Chordata > Actinopteri > Characiformes > Serrasalmidae > Pygocentrus > Pygocentrus nattereri. Next base: position 28,334,970 of record NC_051215.1, on the reverse strand, counting down.
CTCTTAGACTGTATTTTACAAAGCTCAGTATGAATTTTGATACTGAGCTTTGTCATTCAATACAAAAATAAAGTTCAATACAAAAATTCAAAAAAAAAATTTTTAATTAAAAAAAATTCAATACAAAACCTCAATATCTGTGCAAATGTTCAAACTCCCCCAGTCAAACGAAGTGTTGTTTTTTTTTTTTTTTTTTTTTTATTTGATTCTCTCTACAGGGAACAAACAAACATAATTCTGCAGCTGTTGGAGCACAATTTCTTAGTTTTTTTGCTGAGTTTAGCATTTTGGGAAAACATAAAACATAAATTATAATGTGCCATAACTTTTGCTTTATTTTCCCCAGTATGTTAAATGCAGCAATAGAGTGTGATTGTGCGTGAAGATATGCTGAAGTTTGTTCTCTGTAGAGGATGTGTTCTTATTGTGACCAACAAAACAGGGGTCTTCAAACCTTTGCATACGACTGTAAGCAATCAGTTGTGCTATTGTCGACTATATATTCTCATCTGGAGTGCTATAAATACTTTGTCAAATATTGGTTTAAGACAGTGGTCAAACCTATACATTTGCCTGATACCAGCTTTTTTTAGCAATTATCTGCTGATATTAAAGTGGTTCCAGTATTATCGTACATCACTAATTGAAACTCTTTTGAACCAAAAGTGATTTAAACAGCTGAAAAGTTTAAGTCCTGATTAGTGCAGACATTACAACAAGAGGATTGTCACTGTTTTAATTGAATCCATAGGTATATCTAAAAATACAAATATATTTGAAAAATCTAAACTAAATATCAGACAAAATAAATCTGGTTAGTCTTATTAACGTTGTTATTGCAAACTGACAAAGCAAGCATATGCTGTATAGTATTAAAAACATTGTGAAAAGCTAAATGTTCCTAAATTTTGATGGGCACTGTACAAACTTACAAATCTATAGGCTAATCAAAATGAGCACTGCTATCAGTAAGGCCTTTCTCCAGCATTTAGAATCACACCAGTCAGTGACCCAGAAATCTTGTGGAACTCCAAAAAGGAATGAAATGAGACTTTTATTTGGCTGGCTAATCAGCAAGAAAAGAATTCCAGTTTAGTAAATTTAGACAGGTCTCTTTAAGATACCAGCAAGGGCTAGACACGCAGCTCAAACATGCTGTAAATTGCCTGAACAAACAGGTATTTTTCAGTAAGCTGCTCAGCAGTTCAGTTTGAGTTTGTGTGTGGGTTGTGTAAGATTTGGGAAATGGACTCTAGGTCAGTTGAATGCTCGTAAGCAACTAGAGGAAGATGTGAACCAAAAACACAAAAAAAAAAAATCACAAAAACATGTGATTCCATTGTTTGGGGAAGTACAGTGAAGGGAAGCAGGTATTCAGACACTTATTTTGTATTATTTAAAATGTGTGCAGTTTGTATTATTTAAGATGCGTCCATATTGATTTCAAATTCACACATGATATATTTTAACTTATGTGAATACAAGCAAAAAAAGTGTATTCATTTGTAGAAACAAAGAGAGGTTCAGAAACAACATTGGCAAGAAAACAGTATCCAGACACCACGAATGAGTAGCAAAAGTATTTTGCAACGCTGTTGTTGACAGTTACAACTTTTGAGACATCTGCAGTAAGACATGCTGTAGATGTCTCATTTTACAGCATTGTGGTTTAATTTTGACTCATTTTGGTCAACTATCCTTAGTTCCCCAATGTTGTGAGGGTCCCTGTGATGGACACACAATTTCAAAATTAAACTTTCAGTGGGACTCAAGTGCGGAGATGCCATGTAATCTCCATTATGCTCTTTTTTTTGTTGTTGTTTTCAGAAACCAATCTTGAGTTAATTTGGCTGTATGTTCGAGGTTGTTGTCTTATTGAAAAGTCCACCTTCTCCCCAAATTGAGTGTTAAAATGAGTTTACATTCTCCTCTAAAGTGTCCCAGTATCGCTCCATTCATGTTTCCTTCAGACACGTGTAATGACCCAGTGTTTTTGGGATTATACATGTAACACTTCTTTCTCCAAATATGACAAGTTGCCAGAGAATTCAGTTTTTGTTTACATTGTTCTAAAACAATTCTGATTTTGTCTAAATGTGTGTGCGCAAATTTTACATACAATCTCTGCTCTTTTTTGGGATAAGTTTTGCATGGGGTGTCTGAAATGAGATGATTGCAGAACAGTTCATGGCTTGTTATTCTCTGGCTAATTTCTGTTCCTGCTTCTTTGTTCTATGGACTTCTTACCGTCTCTCTTACCAACCTTATCAGTAATCCGAGAGAAATCTTGTGTGGCACATTTGTCCGTGGACGGTACAGTGAAATATTCCACTGGCAAATTATTGAACAAGTTGTATTGGTGTGGATGTGTGCTTGGCTCTGTAGCTTTTTCCAGAGTAGAGTGTTTCATATTAATAAAATTGTTTAATAATGTCCTAAATCATCCTTGATCTTTGTAGTGGGTAACAGCTCTGCCTTCTGTGCTGTAGACTGGGGTTCAATCCCCTGCTTGGGTAAATACCCTACACTATACCAGTAAGAGTCCTTGGGCAAGACTCCTAACACTGCCTTCCCCTTCCTGTATAAAATTGATCAAATTGGATAACCATACATGTAAATGTTGTTTAGCCTTTACCGTGATTGGCATGAAGTCTTCCTGACCAATGCCAACATCTTTTATAATTACACCAAGCTTGAAAGCAGTTTTTATTTCTGTTTGTGCAGTATTAATGTGTAGAACTTGGTTTGTTTTTACAAAGTACAGTCAGGTCAAAAAAGAATTGTAATTCCTAAAGGTTAATGCAATATTTTTGTTAAACCTCTATTGAATTAAAAAAAAAGTCTACCTTTCAGTCACTTCTTGATTGCTTCATTTCAAATTCATTATGGTGGTGTAGGCATCATTACAAAAATTGTCACTGTCCAAATACTTATGGACCTGACTGTACATATGTGTTTATTACAATTGCTGGAAATTTTCTCTATCGTTTTAATTTTTTAAAACATGGTTCGTGCTTTTTTTTTTTGTTCAGATTTGTAAGTGCAAACTCAAGACGTCATGCATGTAAATTTGAGGTGCATATATAGACTTGTATATAATAAATAACAAAATGCATGTCTGAATACTTTCCCCTCACTGTATCCTGAGGAATAGTCTGTGCCCTTTAGTAGACTTTAGTCTGAGACCTTAAAATCCATTTTACAGTCCAACAGACAGCAACAACCTAGGTGATTTTTGGATTTGCTGGCAGTTTTCTAAGTGTGTTTTTTTTGCAAATCACAGCAGATCTGATCAAGTCCTGGAATGTCCCAGCATGCACTGTGGTGCAGTTTTCAGAAGGGGCCATCACTAGAAAGCATGAGTGTGCATGTGCTTGTGTGTGTGCGCACACAGGCGGTGAAGGAGAGGCCTGTGAAGTTTTTGCCAGTCAGCTGAAAATAGGAGGCTAGAGTTCAAATTCAGATAAGGCGGTCGTATCAGCAGCTCGCAGCCCCCATCTCGTCTTCTCCATTCCACACAGCTGATTTGTCTTTGGCCTCAATGAACCTGCTCGTTCTAATCACGAGTTCACTGATAGTTTGAAGTGGTACATCAGGTTCACATAACCCTCAAATGTTTTTCCGGACACATTTTGTTTTACAAGTGGCTTCCTATCCAGTACAAAGTCTCTTGTTCTGAATAATGTGTGCTTTTTTTTTTTTTTTTTTTTTTTTTCTTTCACGTCAAGGGACAGCTGAGCAAACAAAAACTGAATATGTGGACGTGCAGGGAAGCAGGGTCATAAAGTCTTTTAGTTGTCTTTGTCTTAGGAGTGAGAGATATGTTTGCTTGGGAAAGGGGTGCTTTTAAAGGCTGGTGTGCATTTTTAAAATCCGTTTACCTTATACAGTGGATCCTTAACTAGTCTGTGGGGCCCTTAGCTCGCACTCACTCACTCGCGCTCACTCTCTCTACGTACGTCTATGTTGTCTGAAAAAAACTTGTATCTCCATTTTTGTCGTTTTGCAGTTTTTGACACAATTTGAAAGTGCCTGTTGCCCTTTGCATTGTATGTAAATTACATGATGAGTGGACCAAATAAAATGTCCCAAAAAGCCTGGTTCTACTGACTTATGTTAAAAGTAAAGTAGGGTTTTTTTCTACTCTCCTGTAAAGTTACCATTTCGGAGATACCAGGTTCTCTTTCAACAACAGTGCTTATATATGCTGTCGAAACAAAATCTTGTATCTCCAGAAAAGTAACTTTGCAAGAGTAGGAAAAAATATTTATCACTTTCCATGTAAGTTAATGAAACAGTATGTATGTTTTTCAGTCTCTTTTTGTTGCTACTGTAACCATGCAACTCCTTGTTGGATTAATAAAGTTTCTGTCCATCACTGACAGTCAAAGGAAATATATGGACATTATAACCTGTAGGCAGGGTACAGTTGGGTGGTTAAGGGCTTAATGACTTAAATTGATGTTAGTCACAAATTTGTGAACTCTGTACATTTTTACAGTTTTTTTCTAGCGTGTGTACATTTTCCTTTTTTCTGCTGATTAACCCATAGCCATTAGCCAAAATTTCGGCTGTCATTTATTGTTTTAAATGTTGTCTTTAAATCATACTGGACTATTGATTTTAAATGGCTCATATCCTGGAAAAACAAATTTTCCTCACTGACATAACAGTTCAGTGTAGTACGTAGATGTGCTAAAGTTTCAAAGCGTACCCTTCGCTTCCCAGTCCATATATATGGAAACTAAGCTGCAAAACAGTCCATTCACTGTTTTTGTGACTTGACAGAAATCAAACAATTTACATATACTTGACTATTCAGCCGATAGCTCCTCCCATTCACACTGAAGTTATTTGAGCCAAGGCTGGTTTTTGAATTGGGCACAATATACGGCAGCCAATCAGAACAGAGTCTGTTTACATATATCAGTTTTAAAGGGTCAGTAGCAAAAACAGCCTGTTTCATTCTAAAGGATAAACACAGGATGGAAAATGTTCATGATAATGAAATGAAGTGAAAAATGAAATGAAAAAAATTGAGTTTTTGGTATATAAAGCCTAAAATAATGACCTCTAAGTAAGAAGGAAAAAAAGTATGAAAAATTTAGAGCCATATCTAAATACAAACAGAAAATAGTATAAAAAATAGTAACAAAACAGAAAATTCTGACTTCATTATGAGTTTTACTTTTATTTTTTGCTGATTGTCATTACACATAATCAGCAAAAATAATAGCAAATAAATCAATCAAGTGAGCATAGTTAGACATTTATCCGAAGCGTAATTATGCAAAAGTTTATTGCTTTATCCGAGACATTTTGTCTCTTCAAAACAGCAGTAAGAGTAATTCAGGTGGTTATAACTTGCAGTTCTGCAGTAATAAATCTTTAAGGATATTTAGCAACCCTTTATTTTTGTTTTTTTTATTTTATTTTAAAAATCCTGTACATCAGAGCCACTGAGACATTGTGAGTTACACCTCAAAATACAGAGAATCAAAAACAAATCTGCTGTGCTGCATTTTGTTAATGTGGTGCAGGTCTGAATGACTTTGCCGATGTTGCAGTGACTGTGGGCAGTGTCCTGCTCTGAGAGCGATGGGTGTGGGCACAGCGCAGCAAGAAGAATTAAGTGCAGGCTCTGACTAAGCTACTACGTCACGCTGAGCTCATGCCACACTTATCAGGGATCCTCTGGTGATGGGTGTGGAGGACATGCTCCGTTACATGAGAACTCTATCAGCCTTTATCCCCCCTCAACTGACCTGAATGCAGTTTTGTCTCTGTTAGACCTCAGGCTGTTCAACTTCCATGGCACAGAAGAGTTTGGGGGAGTTTTTGGGTTAGTGAGTCATTTTGCCAGTGACTATGGCTGCCAACTGACAGCTTTGACACACTTTGTTCATGTTTTTGCCCAAACAGTCAAAAACATTGTTCTGAAACTTAAACTGGACTGAATTCTCAGCAATATGGCAGCTGTATGGATTGGCTTGAGGTATTTGGGCTCATGTTGTGGCTGCATTTTTTTTGACCAACTACTTTGACACTAATAATAATAATCTTTTGCATTTGTTCCCAAATCCTGGCTCTGTTTACTTTTTAAAGCCAGCAGCCATGGCTTGTGTGCATAAAAGAAACAATCACCTGTCTGGGCTTGATCTTGAGCTTGGCCTTGAAATGTAGTCTGCTTTGTTGCTGTTCCTTCACCCATGCATTTCTGTGTGTTGTAGGGGGTGTGCGTGGAGCAGTTCGTGGGGGTGTTGTCGGCCTGGTGCTTTCAGGACTGTATGCCCTATACAATAACTGGGACCACCTGAAAGGCTCCCACACTCGCTACTGAGCCAGGAGCAACTACAGTTGTCATTCAGTGCTGCTAGATGCTGAAAGCCTGTCCTACAGAACTCTTCATTCTGAATCTTTGATGGTACCGAGGCTTTGATGAGATCAAGCATTTAAATTTGAGTTCATGCAGATTAATATAATTCTAAACTGCTGATTTTGTTGACTTTGAAAGTGCTAATAGTAATTTGTATTTCTTCTTATTTTTTCTTTGTTTTCATTTAGTATAATTCATGTGCTGTGTTGAATTTCTGGTATGAATACAAGACAAATGCTTTTGAATGCTTTGGAAATCCATTTATGACATAACAGACCATTGTACTGCATTAAGTTTAAGACAATATAATTGATAAATGTTTTCTGAATTAAGTGCGTCCTAAATCAAAACATTTAGGCTTATTTTATGGCGTTTGGCAGCCAGTATTATTGTTTTACACAGGTAGGCGAAGGCAGTGTTAGGAGTCTTGCCCAAGGACTCTTATTGGTATGGTGTAGGGTACTTGCCCAGGGAGGGAATTGAACCCCAGTCTAGAGGGCAGAGGTGTTATCCACTACACTATACCAACCTATACCAGGCTTATGTAAACAAAACCGTGACTTATAAATATCTATACAGATCATTTAGTCAGGCTTTCAGTTTACATACACCTGGACTAAAAACATTCAAACTCAATTTTTTACAAATCCACACAACTCATGCTACATATATTTCCTGTGTTAAGTCACTTAGGGTATGTCCATTTTTTTTTCATATGTAAAATAATAGCTAAATAGCAAAATAATAAGAGACAGATTTACATTGGGTTTTACAAGTTTACATGTACTGTGTTAGTAGAGCTTTGTGATAGTGACCCTGATACTTTCACATTGTTGTCTTTAAGCCATTGTGTCACAACTGTGTAGGAGTGTTTAGGATTGTTGGGCCTCATTCACCAATATCTAATAAGACTAGTAAGTTGTTTCTTAAATTTGTTCTTGAGAAAGGTCCTAAAAAGTCTGTCAGAATTATGACATGTTCTTAAACCACAGAACTGTTCACACCTTTTATCAAACCCAATTAATACAAGCATGGAGCAACTGATAAGGAGGAAATGACCTGTTGTAAAATAGAACATGTCTCTTGGAAATGATCAAAAATATTAATTGTTGGATTCAAAGGTCACTTGGTGAACCTTTATTATGTAACCTATCGCTGTTGTCGGAACAAAACCTCGTCTCTCCAAAATGGTAACTTTACAGGAGAAGGAAAAACATACTTTACTTTGAATTTAAGTCAATGGACCCAGACATTTATCCAAGTCATTATGGGACATTTCTTTTGGCCCATTCATCATGAACTTTACACACAACATAAAGAGCAACAGGCTTTTTCATATTATGTCAAAAACTGAAAAACATCAAAAATGTAGATACAATGTTTTGTCCCGACAGTAGTGCTATATTAATACATCTGATATTAGATCAATTTTTGTTCTTTAATAAATATCCCCTATATCAACTCTTTTGGAGAATCATAAAGAACTTGAGTTGGACAGTTGCTGTGGCTGGATTAGAAAGGAAATATTGACTATGAGGTTAAATTGTACAGCGTCAGCTGTAATTCAGGTGTATTTACTGTTTTGAGTGAACAAGGAATCACAACCCAATAATACAGTCCTCAACCCCATTTCAGTGCATTAAAAATACAAGGACAAGTGACATCTAAATTGTTTCTTTATCAGCTTTGTGTCACTGCATCATTAGTTTAAGTGCATAAAGTTGACGGCATCTGAATCTGGAGCTGTTGCCTTTCAGCAAAAGTGTTGATGACAATAGGCCAACAAATGAGAGTAAATAAAGGCTAAACTACTGAAGATGGTCAAGAACAGGGTTGAAAATATTGAAGTAATTGTACTTTATTTTGGAAGATTTACAGAGAACACACTTAAATATGGGATATTATGCACATTTTAGAGCACATTTTTTTTATTTATTTGATAACTTTTGTACATGCTACCTCTAGTTTTTTTTTCCTGATGCTTCATCCAGCCATTAAACAGTAACGTGCAGAAATATGACTGCATTTTTAACTCTTTATCTAGAAAAAAAAAGGGTTTATCACCAAAGTCATGGTCTAACTTATTTCTGTAAGGTTCTATCTGTGAGCCAATCAGCACTTTGAATACACACAAGGGGACCAATCAGATTCTGCTTCCTTATCATGACACACCTCTGCTCAATGACTGCAGGGAATGTTTATAAAATGCTCATGAAGCATGAAAACATGTTGCCAAAACTCTGTCTGCCTTCTTGCCCTTCTATAAAAATGTCTTAAATTCTATAAATATTAAGCCCTAAAGGTAATTAAAGGCATCTTAATTACAACATTCATTTAATTCATTCAACCATCTTTCTCCCAAAATAAGACATTTTAGCTTATTAGAGTCACATTTCTGATATAAAACAAAACCTGCACTTACTTGCTGAGAGAGTTTATTACAGTAGCTGGCTGCTGTCTAACCTAAAGGAAACTTAAAATAATAGTTCCTCCCTAAAACTGACCTCTGCACTGTACACTGTTAGAAATAAAGGTACCATGCAGGTACATGATTCATTCATCAATTTAAGTGTACCCTCTAAGGTACAACAGCAGTTTTAAGGTACCTTAAATAAGTTTTTCCTAGTGGAAAAGTAGATAATTGTATCTTTTCATAAACTAATGTTTTAAAACAGAACCATTTAATAAAAAGCCTGGAGATAAGACGGGGTGTGACGTCAATACAACTTGGAAAATTTAATTTCAATGGATTATAGTACAGTTATATTCCCTGACTGAAGGTACTGAGCTGTACCCCTGAGGGTACCACCCCAGTGACAGTGTTGTACCTTTTTTCTGAGATTTTACAAAATATTTAGCACTGGCCTTTATACTTCATCTACAAAGCTTTTTTGAAGAAGAAGAAAACAAGAACCTTAAACAATAAATAAATGTCACTTAAAAAATAAATAATACAAATAAATGTCATAAAACTTTTAACAAAAAGCATTAAACTTAATGTTCCGATAATGTACACACTCTGTTGGAACATTCATTTTATGCTTTTAAACAAATTACAAGTATAAACTGTTTTCCTTGAACATTGTTGCTTTTTTCATGTTTTTTCCAGAGAGAACCTTACAATTGCTAATGTTAAGGACGCATACAGCTGCTCCCCCCTCCCCCCTCTGGGTAGGTCAGACCACAACTTGGTACACCTCAGCTCCTGTTATGTGCTGCTGGTGAAGAGTCAGCCTGTGACCAATCGGATAGTGAGTAGATGGTCTGGGGAGACTTACGAGGCAATGCAGGATTGCTTTGAGGCTACTGATTGGTCTGCACTCTGTGAGCCACACGGAGAGGACATCGACGTGCTCACAGAGTGCATCACGGACTACATTAACTTCTGTGTGGACTCCACTGTCCCAACCAGGACTATTAAATGTTACCCAAACAACAAGCCATGGGTAAAAAAGGACATTAAGGCTCTCCTCAACAAGAAGAAGATGGCCTTCAGAGCTGGAGACAGGGTGGAAGTGAGAACAATCCAGAGGGAACTGAGGACAGCTATCAAGGAGGCGAAGGACAAATATAGGAGGAAGCTGGAGTGGAAGATAAGCTCACAGTGATGCAGGTAGATGCCCCCCTTGTGTCCTGGATTGTTGAGTACCTGACTGGCAGACCACAATATGTATGCCTGCAGCACTGTGTGTCAGACAGAGCGGTCAGCAACACTGGAGTTCCACAAGGAACTATCCTCTCTACCTTCCTCTTCACCCTCTGCACCACGGACTTCAGCTACTGCACAGAGACTTGCCACCTTCAGAAGTTTTCTGATGACTGCAATAGTTGGATGTATCAGCAAGGGAGTTGAGGATGAGTACAGGGCGACGGTGAAGGACTTTGGAACTGATGGTGGACCTGAGGAGGGACGTGGCATCGGTGACCCCTGTGTCCACTGATGTGACACTGTGGATGATTACAAATATCTGGGTGTGTATATTGACAATAAACTGGACTGGGCTAAGAACACTGACGCCCTCTACAGGAAGGGCCAAAGTCGCCTCTATTTTCGGAGGCGCCTGAGGTCCTTTAACATCTGCCGGACTATGCTCAGGATCTTCTATGAGTCTGTGGTAGCGAGTGCTATCCTCTATGCTGTTGCATGCTGGGGAAGCAGGCTGAGGGTGGCAGATGCCAACAGACTCAGCAAACTGATCCGCAAGGCCGGTGATGTTGTGGGTGTGAAGCTGGACTCGCTGACGGCCGTGTCGGAGAGGAGAACGCTGTCTAAGCTGAAGGCCATTATGAACAATGGCTCCCACCCACTCTACAACACAGTGATGAGACACAAGAGCTCATTCAGCTCAAGACTCATCGTACCAAAATGCACCACAGAGCGCCACAGGAAGTGTGGCCATCAAACTCTATAACTCCTCCCTCAATGTGTGATTCACAAAACTCAATACGAAACTGTTCATATGTGCAATAATAACAATTGTGTGCACACTAACTTCATTTAAATAATTGTAATTGCTTTATACCTGATTTTTCATATTACTATCACAATCACCGCCACCTTACTATACTCATAAGTACTTAAATCTTGTGTACATACTGTAAATTTCTCTATATTGTCTTAAATTATTAGTAAAGTGTTTATTTTTACGTAAGTGGCTGCAACTGTAACAACTGCAATTTCCCCCTGGGATCAATAAAGGAATCTGAATCTGAGAAAGTGAGTTCCTGGGATTAGAAGCTTCTGTCTGCATCTGTTCCCCAAAAAACCAAAAACAAAACTCATTTATAAATTTAGGGTGTCGGTCATTTTCATGTTTGAAAGAAGCGTGTTCCACTCTCAGTTTTGCTGTTTAGATCGCAAAATCTTTGAAGCTCAATATCTCAAACCTGCTCAGAAGGTAGATGGAACCTTATCATTCGAAGGGGACGAACTTTGTTGACCAGTTGTTGAGAGTTGTGGATGACTGAAGCCCAGTGAATTCAGGATATAGGTGTAGATTTGTTAAAGACTGCCATAGAGAGGAGAATGCAGTAGCGTGACTTCGGTTTACCACAAGCAGCAAACCACTGGAAAACCTCAGGAAATTCCGGAGAACAGTGCTGAAAAGTACCAAAAAGCCTGTGGTGTTGAGACAGATGGGAAGAGGAAACTGTGGAGAGGTAAAAACAGATCTGACCATGATATAAAACAAACCACCTTATTGTGGAGCATGCTGACGTAACCGGCACCTGTCTCCATAATGACAATGTGACTGTACACGGCAGCCGCAGCAGGATGAATTCTAAGGTGAGCAGAAGCATTTTGGCTCAGATCCAGTCAAATGCGTCAGAATTTAGTAGACATAAATAGACAATGAGCCAAAACTCACTACTGAAACAGCTACTTCATTTCAGGGCTGAAAAGTGTACTGAACCTGACCGATCAGATCAGGAACTGACAACACAGTCTGATTGCGCCTGTCACAAACAATTTGCAACTACTTAATACTCGTGACTGTTTTAATTAAGATTTGAATTTAGCCAGTTACAGTTACATAAGAACTCTTCAGAACAGAACAGAGAGAATGCCCTAGTCCAGCGGTCAGCAACATGCAGCTCTTTTACTGCCCTGTTGCAACTCTGCGGTAGCATTAGACTTTTTTGGGGAAAATAAAAGAATCCTTTGCAGTAAAATAGAGCTCTGCTGCTTGTTCTAACAACAGTTTTAGCAATAATTTGTCTTAAATGCTGGGGTGAATGTAGCCTATAACTGCTAATTCACCCTTTAACATTGAAGGTTGGTGCTCAGACTGCTGGTCACCACAGCAACGCAGATAGCAATCTCACCTAGCTAGTAGCTAACAAAAAGGCAAAGGGAAAGATTTAAGACAAAGATCGATAATTCAGAGACAAATGGACTTGTTTGCATTTATAATCACTCCAGCTGGTTTCCTGATACGTTTAATCTGCAACGAGAAACTGTCAAACACTAAAATATTCTCCTGTTCCACCTTAAAAGGTGCCTGAGGCATCAGAATGTAACTGCTGCACCATTTAAGGTGGAATGGGAAATTGAAGCCTGTGAATGAGAAGCTGACTTTGGCCTTGTAAAAAGTCGAATGTCGGTCGATGTTTTGCAAGAAACTGTACTTTTGGGAAAAAGTTTCCTGCTGGAGATGTGAGAAAAGCTGCTATAGCTGAGCTCAAGCTTAAAGCAGCGCAAAATCTGTGTTTTCATTTATATTTTTTAGCCTATGCTAGTAGCACATACTGAGAAATATTTACAGCCAAGATGGTAAAATGAACATAAAATGTTGTGGCTCGCAAAGTGGTTACATTTTTGCTGAAAGGAAAAAATGGCCCTTCTTAACATTTGGATTGATAGAAACTAGAGAAACGTTTTAGGGAAAAAAGTGTAGGAAATGCACTTTAAAATCAGGCCAAAGCTGAGCATAATCAGCCATAAAATTATCAGGAAAACTAAGAGCTTGCAGTCACTGTTTTATTGCTGTCTTAGAACATCTCCCCTCTGTCACTTCAGTTCTGTTAATTACCATGAAGGCCTTTACCTTAAAGGTGATCTACATACATACCAACCAGTGCTGATGAGTTTCAAACACATGTTGGTGCTAAAACTGAAAAGCAGCGTCATTTTGTTGCGCCACACACTACCACATCAGTTTCACTGTTGAGGCTGGTCAAACTGAGCGCTTAAGTAATTTCTCAACAGAGGACCTGTGGTCAGAAACTGACCAGTGATGAATGGGGTAGAGGGCTGTGCATATTAACAGATGAGCTGCATTTGTATGCAAAACTTTGAACACCTCTGGTCAAATGACGTTTTGTTCACTGTCTAAGTAAAAATAAGTTCACACATCCTCAACCGGGGACAAACTCAACCACTAAAGGGGCCTTATTAAAAAATCTGAACAAATCTGAGGGCCAGAGAATGCCCTTTTTTCTCGTCATTGTTTATTCAGTATGCCAAAATGTCAACAGCAAAATATAAATAATTTCAAAGACTCCAGGAGGATGTAGGTCTTTTAAAATTTTTACATTTTAAATCTGCTTGAACTGGATACCTAGCATCCTTTATTTGCTGCAAGGTTCATTCATTCTTGGAATCAATTTCTGAGCTGCTGAGCTGTTTATGTTGGTCGAACTGCAGCTGAAACGCATACGAGCAGTTTGCTATGACTGATGTGGTAGAATTGAGGCGTAACCACTGTCCCATATGTGGGAACTCATTATATTGCACTGCATGCTGGTAATTGTAGTGCAGCACAACACTGGCTAATATTTATTTTTTAAAAAATGAAATAACCACAGGCTGGATAGGACTGTGCCTTGTGTTTGACATTGTCTCTACAGGGAACAAACAAAGAGGAATTACATTTTTTTTTTAGATGTGTTCTGAATAACAAGTCTTTAAAGTCTTAAAGATGTAAACAGTCATTCAGAGTGGTTTGGTATGTAATCCATTTCACATCAAACTGCTTTGAATGGCTTACATCACAACAGTTGAATGTAATTTTTTTGCAATAATCAGTGGAATTTGCTAATTTTAGTGCACAGTTGTTATTTATCTGCCAATATTGGAAAAAAACGATTTGCAGAGGCAACATGTTATGTATTTTTCCCCAATTTAATGCATTCAACAAATATGCAGTGATTGCATTAAAACATGCAGGAGGTATGTTGACTTCTTTTCATTTCAAAACATTTGCATGATTTGTCGACGTAACCTGTTGTTGTTGTGGACCTGAAATTACCAGTGAGTGGAAATGCATTGCATCTATAATGAAGTGGACTGTGAACTGCTAAAAGAGGCCCATAAAACGTTAAGTATCTCTTGAGCAACCAGAACATCCGCATTGTGTCACACAATGAGCTGTGTTGCAGCTACTTTTAAAGCAAACTTCACTTTTTCCCACTAAATTACACCATCAACACACTTTAAACAGGACAAATGAAACAGACGCTTCCTCATTTCATACCGCCAAGTCAACAAAATCCCCCCAGAAATAAAAAACAAAACACCACACTACTTTTAACACTTTATTTATTAAGAGTTAAATATGGTACAGGGATCACAGCAGAGGACAGAACGCATGTAAGCAGTCATATTCCAAATAGCTTATGTTTGTGGGTTATTTCATATACAATTTTTTAAAATAGTGCTGCACTTGAGAGAGTATGGGCTTAAGAAGTGAAGTTGGAAAAGCTGAGGACCATTTTGAGTAGCTCTCTATTCATATGAAGTGGTATCAAGTTAATATATAGTTTCTCTATGTATTGCACAGAACCCTTGGTCCTTCAATGAGGGGCTTGGCACAGGCCCAAAAGCAAGTGTTAGATACGAAGGAGGTTTTTCTAAGGTTTCTTAATCATAAGAAGCAAATCAAGGTTTGTTGTAAAAGCAACTTTAAAGACCACAAAGCTGCTGTACCTCCTGTTAAGCCCATGCTCTCTAGTGCAACACAGCATTTGAGATCCAGCTACACTGGCAAAGCAGAAATGGAAACAAGTGGTTATTTTTGGAGACTTATATTTGATAAAGATATTTTGTGATTAATATTTGCCACGTTGCATTCAGGCAGTACTGAGGAATAGCTTAGTCTCAGTCTAAGCATCCACAACAGGATAGAATGGGTCTCTCCATCTCTCCATCCAAAACGAATGCATGTTCAGATTAAGCCTAATACACTGTGGCACACTTCACGCACATGGTTATGAAGCGGTTAAATAAAAAATTGTGCAAAATATTGTTCTATTTGTTTACCTATTTCACAAAGAGACATGCTGAATCATGCCAGTTTTGGCTACTTTAGATGACACCTGCATGTTCGGCATTCTATATGTGAGGAAAAGTTATGCTTCTTTAACAATTCTGTATCATATCCCACTGGAAGTAACACTGCCTTTAAAGCTAGAAATAAAGAAGAAATAAAATACACTTGAAATAACATGACATTTTTAAATGCATTTTTTTAAGAGGAGAATGGAGGTTAGAAAAAGGGTATTGTGCTGGGCCAATGGGAACGCACTCTCTGCTGAAGAATCTGTCCTCGTCTGGGTGTATAGGAATTCATTGAATAAAAACGAGCATCCTAAAACGTGCAGGATTTAAATAAACATTCAAAGATAAAATATATTTGATTCTATACATGTGCACCAATCTGGTCCATTTCATTAGTCATGACATTTAGATCAAAAACTTGTTCCACGTGTTTGGCACTCCTTTTTTCTTAAAGTTAGCGATTCCCGAGTACAGCTCAATTTGTCATCAATGTGTTAAGGGATAGTTGCCCCAAAAGCTTCTTAAAGAACAAGTACTTCTTAAACAATCTAAACAGTGAAAGATTAGAGAGAGACCCTGACCATACAGACGTGAAAAGTAAGGCAATTGAAGATGGTGTGCGATCAGCAATTCAGTGGGTCCACCAAAGGATTAGAGAAACTAATGCAGTCTTCATATCTGAAAAAAAGAGAAAGTATCTTGCTTTACTTACTCTATTTTCCTCTCCAAAAGGAAAAATAGATTTTTAGCTCAGATTCTTCAGCTTTAAAAGCAAAAGCAACTCTTACCTTTATAGGTACTGTATGTAGCCACTTTTCCTTGTCCGCATCGAGTTTAAGACAGGAAAATAAATCACATACTGTGGGAAGACCAAGTCTGTCCTGCAACACAACAGAAAAAAAAACTTTTTAAACATTTATTTGCATCTTTGTAAATCATATTTTGCTGATGGCTTAATGGTTCATCCTAACAACAAATGACTACTTAACAAACATAAGCTAATATTAGTCTCACATTATTACCTAAGACACTTTCCTCCATAATGAAGCTACTGGCCTTACCTGTGCATTGGCTCGCTTGCGTAGCAGCCACTTGTCCTCCTCAGACTCTGTGCTGGATGGCTCTGGGGTGTTTGGCTTGGACGTCTCTGTGCTGCTGCTGTTTGTTTTCTCTGTCAGGACCCATGTCTCTGGCTGCAGAGGTTTGTGGAAGGGGCTATCGGTCTCTCCGAGTGTGTATTTGAAGTTGAAGCTCTTCTCCTCACCTCTGGAAGTACCGGGCGACACCCAAGCCGAGAGGGAGGATAAGGCCGGGTTGCTGGTGCTTTTACTAGGATGAAGCCAGGCCTCCAGAATAGCCTGCACCTTCTGCTGCTGTTCATGCTGCTGGAAGATGGCCGATTTGCTGGCAATATTCTTGTCCACAGGCACACCGTTCTTATCTCTGCCTTCTTTCTTGAGCAGCCAGGCACTCAAGGCCTCTTTCCCACAGTTATCATCACACACGCACTGAGCAAAGCTGGCACAGGTTTCGTTGGCTTTGCATGTGGTCTCCAAAGGAATGGTCTGCTGAAGCCACATTTCAATGGGAGCAGAGGTGACAGGAGAGGCAGCTGGAGTGCTGGCAGCTGAAGCTGAGGGAGTCTTCAGGCACTTGAGCTTACCCAGGTTCTCAATCTCCACAGCCTTGACACGTGAGCTGCAACAGGAGCTGCAGTCCGACTTGCGGAGCCACTCACTGGGGGAGAAGCTTTCATGGAAAGGTTTGAAAACCTGCTTCCACCGGTCTGCATCCGACACAGGGTTGGTCACAGTCAACTTGCTGGTGTTTGGAGTGATGAGCCAGTCACTGAGTATCTCTGTGTCAGCAACCTCCTCATCGTTCTCCATCTGGCGTCCCTCCTCTTCCTCCACATCCAGGAACTCACTCTCATCAATCTTCTCAATGGAGAAGGCAGAGCTACTGCTACTAGCATTGCTAATGGTGCGCTCCCGTAGGGGTGACTTCTCCTTTAAGAGCCACAATTCTAGATCCTTGAGTTGACCCCAGGCTTTCTGGAAGTCAAACGGGACAAGTGGACAGTACACCTGGAACAAGAGAAAAAAGTGAATTTCTGCAAAGTGGAAATCTACACAGATTCCTTGAGTGTTAGTGGTCAAATAAAATAGTGGCTAAACATAAATTAAACTTGACTCATTATATAGGGCCAATTCCCTAGACACGAATTCCCAGTCTTGAACTGTATTGCAGTGCCAATGCTAAATTAAGAATGTAAATTCATTTTATTGTAGAATTAAGCTTAATTTGCATCTGGGAAACTGACATGAAGATAACATCAAAAAAAGTATTTATTCACTCTAATAATAATGTATAACTTTTTTTTTTTTATTTTACCTGGGGTTTCTCCTTGGGAGCCATCAGCCAATCCTGAGGGTTCTTACTGGACTGGTATCCAAACGGAGTATTGTTAACAGGACGGCTGTCAAGAAGCCACTCGGCAAGAGGCGCTCCCCATTCTGAGTCCAGCTTCTAAACAAACAAAAAGAGTAGGCTTTTATGCAGTAACATGAGTAAGTGGGAGATTCTAGACATAACAGCAACATTATCCACTGATATTTACAGACACAACAAAGACAAACCTGTCTCTTGGTAGTGACGGGGCAGGCCTGTAAGAGCCAGTGTCTCTCGGCAGAGATTGAGCTTTGATTGGTCAGACTGGGAGAAGGAGTCTTAACCACCTGCTGAAGGAGGGTCACATGACTTTAGAGACCAAGTTCACTGTAGCACATTCCATTTCCATCACCCAAGATAGGGTCAGCTTTAGAGCTGACAACTTGTACTTGATGTAAAGCCAATGAACACAAAGCTAATCATAGCCGCTTTGTTACAAGCTGTATCTAAAAATAACGTCTACAAAAAAAAAAAAAAAAAAAAAAAACTAACAATTGGTAAGATAAGCAAAATCATAAAATACAGATTCCCCTGAAATGAATCAAACTGATTGAGTACGAGGCTCCTACAAACCTGGGTGGAAATGGTCCCAAAAGATGTGATAGCCTGGCGCAGAGAGCGAGCATCTGCTTCGAAACTCATCTCTGGTGTTTCTTCGGGAGACAGATTCAGACCAGAAAACCTGCAGAGAATCCAGGTATTAAAGCTTCTGAGTGCCTCGTCTCTGGGATATATATATAAATAAATAAATAACTCAGAACTATACACAGTGGATATAAACGTGCAGCGGTGTATGATTAAGTCTTGCCTCTTTAAACAGAAGGCAAAGAGGTGGGTTTACACCACTACAGAGCCTCTATTGAATACTTGCGTCTGTAAACAGTAATTTGGCCTGATGAGGCAAACATGCCAGCTAAGAGTGCAGGCTGAGCTGTGGCTTACTTCTCCAAGCAGCTAGTTAACTGGTTGGCAAGGTCGTTGCTGTTGGAATTCTCCAGCTGATGAATGAGAATGTCAAACTGGCCACGGAGCTAAAAATGAACAGAGAAAATAAATAAATAAATAAAAATCTTACTTTTAGTAAATTTACTTTTAGTATCACAGCAAGAACACAATGAACTGCACATCCTTTAGAGGTCAGAAAATCACCATTATGGCCTATTAGCACATTGGATCATAGGGGGGGCAAAACTGGTGATAAGCCTGTATTGTAGATAACAATTCTAGATTTATGAGACAGACAGACCCAGTGGAGCTGCTGTAGCTGTTGCTGTAGAGCCTCTTCTTTCAGCTGTTCCACCAGATCTATCTGCTCCAGCAGCCAGACCTCCCGAGAACGCAGGGTCTCCAGATGTCTACTGATACAGCTGTGTAGCTGGGACTTCACCTGAACAAAAAGAGAGGCATTGACAGAAATTTAGAGGAAGGGAAAACAGTAGTTAAACTCAAGATGATCAAAAGTGACAGCGACAGCAGATAAGTAAATATGAAAGAAGAAGTTCCAAGTTCCACATGTACAAGCGCGTGCGCGCGCACACACACACACACACAATGCTGCCAAGCCTTCAGAAGTCTGTGCCTGATTTAATCTACCTGCAGTCATTAGTAAAAAATGAACGTTACATACTGAGAGTCAACAGGTCTCCAAAAAGCAACTGACCAAAGCAGCAATGGTCCTTGTGCAGTAAAGATTCAAGAAAAGAAAATCCTCCCCTCATGAAAATACCTAGTACCTAATCCACGCAGACAGGACTAACAGAAATCTCTACCAGAGCTGGGTCAGAGGAGACATGCACTGGTCCAAGGAGTCGCTGAATATGAAGCTAAATATTTACCTGCATCCTATTTATAGTGGTGGTGTTGATGATTCTCCTTGTGCCGTCATGTTAAACTGTGATCTCAGCTGACAACTTCCTATAGACATAAATCTCCCGTTCTTTTAACTATCACAAACAGGTAGCAATTATTTACCAAGCCTAGGCCACACAGGCATTGTAATGGTATTCTAACGGACGGGTTTTACCATGCCCATCCACATCACAATAGCAAGCTCAAGGGTGTGGGTGAACAAGCGGTTATCACGTCATGTGCATGGGTATTTGTCCTGCATTTGTGATAAAAATGCCCTCTTTCTCTTGCAGTCCTGTAAAGGATTAGCCAAATGGCCTACATGGAAACCTCCTGAACAAAAGTGTTTACGGTGGAAGGCACAAAAGACTAAGCTGGCAGTGATGAAAGACAGATGCAGAGCGAATCAGGAAATCTTTCTGGAGGAAAGACTATGAATGGAGTGAATGGAGCTCTTTTCAAATGGACACACACTCTAAACATCTCTCAAAAATTAAGAGGTGGATTTTCTGAGAGAAACAGCTGAACCGAAAGCCTTTAAAAGAGGGTCAGCAGTGTATTTCAGAAATGCTTAAGCGTCTCACCTCTCTTGAGTTACCCCTGAGCTGTGCCTCAGCCTTCATCACCCCAGCAATGGCCTCCTCCAGCTGGGTCCGGGCCTGAACACACTGCCTCAGGGCAGTGTTTTCTTTTTCCCCTACTGGTGACATGCTGCAGAGAAATGAGAGTCATTAGGTTCATTTTCTTATTCTGTTACCAAAATTAATAGAAATACAGATAGTCAAAGTATCAAGAGTATTTAAATATGCTATCATTGGACAATTTCATTTCAAATGTATGGTGATGAGTGCACAGTTGAAGTTAACACCAGTTTGAAAATGTGAGACTTTAACAACTACACAGTATTTAGAGGACACAAGTATCTTTGCTTTACAGAACACATTTTAGCCACTTCCAATAAATGGCAGTTATTCAGATGAAGGCATGGTCACTGGTCCTAACTTTAAGTGAAAGGCCTTAGTTAAAAAGCTGCTTAGGGACTGAATAAACTTGCAATAATATCTGACTTTGACACACTACAATAATCCTAAATACAATATGGATTAAACATAAACGACTATGTGATGAGGCACCTTGTAGTTATGCACACTCAGCTACACTATCTGACTAGAAACATTCAAGAAACTATTACACTTGGCAGAAATTTCCTTTCTGCTTTCTCTGATAAGAAACTGCAGCCTTTGTGCAAGGCTCACTTTCTGTTTCTTGAGAATCAGCATACCAGAGTCCTGGGCGGGGGTCTGTTTTAATCATGCCGTAAAACAGCCTGACAAAACCCATCTACAACACACAGGGCCTGAAATCTGCATTCCTGTTTGAGTTCTTTAAGATGAACATAAACTGTTCAGTATTTTAGTAATGCGGATAGCATGGAAAGAAATCTCCAAACACTCTTCCTCTCAATACTGCAAACCAAGTCCTACAGTGCACATTAAATAATACCAAAATGGTAAACATTACAAAATAATTAGCGAGATTCAGAGGAAATCCAAACTTGCTTTTCGTTTTGTATAACCAGCTAGAAAAGTTGTACGTGATGACTGCCTGCTTTTGATAGGTCTTATCTCCTGTGTGAAAGTGCGTGTCTGCAGAAGCCCATCCTAAGAGATTAAGCCTCAGGTACAAAGGGTCCAGGACGTTTTAGTAATATTATAATTAACGCTGCTAATCATTTGACTGAAAATTAACGTAAACCTGAACCATATTTGATCCAAGTTGCTGTTTAGACCGATCATCTTATACTGTGTTGGGCTAAACGTAGACAAATTAAGAAAGTTATGATAAAGTTTACAGCACTCTGAGAAAGACGATCCTTTAAGTAAAAACAAAGGTTCTATATAGAACCTTAAACACTCAATGAACCTTCTGCATGCTTAAATGGTTCTTTAGGTTGATTGACAATGCATCATACTACATGGTTCTGTAGTTATAGCACTGAAAATAGTTTTTTTTAATAGTGATTACCATCGTAATCACAGCACAACCGATCTCAAAAAAGGTTCAATACAGGATCATACAGCTTAGAACATCCTCCATCAGTCTGAAGAACCATGTCACCGCGAAAAGAACCAGTTAAGCATGGAAACTTGTTCAAAGTGCTAGCTAGAACTACGGTCTTTGCCAAAGAACCTTCGAAGAATCTTTCAAAGAGCCTAGCTACAATAAAAACGTCCACTCTGCTGTCACAGGCGACAGAATGTCACTTAACAGCTGCAGAATTTAAGGTGGAACGGAAAAATGCCAACAAGTTAGCGAATGCTAATCAAGCGTCGTCCGAGGGAGTGTGACGTTATTTCCGCTAGAAACGCGCTTATTTGACCTCCAGGTGTACAGTCTACAGTAACTATCGCTCAAAATGAGACATAACGTAAAATGTCAAGCTTAAAGGCTACTAGAAAATACTCTTTGCCTGATGAGGTAAAATGGTTGCCTGCCGAGTTGCATTTCCGATGTTAGCCAGCTCACGCTAGGGTAGTTAACTTAGCTAGCAAGCGTCCGTCGCTCTCATAAACAGGTTCCTGTTAGGCCATACCTCTTCTGGTCCAATCCAATACACGCTGACCGTCGGGTAGATCCGAGTTAATGATGTATTTATCCCAATAAAAGTTTGCGAGCTAGCTTAATTGACGGCTTGCATGATTTTATGTGAGGCCGACGCGGAGTGGCTCAGCCCACAGCTCAGCTCTGCCCCCTCCACCACTGCCGAGGCTCTGATCTGCACGTACGCAGTCTGACAGACTGGGGCCCAGACGGGGGGGGGTCACACAGCACGGACAGAAAACAGGCCAGAGACACTGCTGACACAGTCAAAAGAGACAAAGTGCCAAAGACAAAGTTCCTTGCAGCTTGATGTTTCAGGGGCATAATGACTTGAACTGTTGTTAAGGGCTTTTTATTTATTTATTTATTTTACAATTTTACACTTTTTCTCTAGTAAGTGTACATTTTGCAGAGCCCTTTTCTTGTTTTCAGCTGTAATCTTGCAATCTGTGAATAGTTCACAGTCCATAGCCTGTGTCAAAGCATCGCTCAATGCCTACATAGACTTTTTATCACTTCATTTAACATAGTAAATGCAGTCTTTAAGTCACATTGATGATTATGGGGGACCCATTTGGAATAAAAGCAAGTTATGGATGTAGTAGGCAAACACTGTTAAAATTTCAAAGCCTATTCAAAAAATGTTGTTGACATGCTACTACTAGCTTGATTTTTCTATCGCATTTATTTCCTGGGTAATTCTATAAGCACACTTATTGTGAAGGCAGGGCTAGCCCGCTGGCCGCGTTTATGGGTGCAGTCCACTTAATGCTGTGTGGTGCCAAATATCACATCCCCGTCCTGATCTTCCCAGTGAATTTGTAGAGAGGAGTATTACCAGAGCCGGTTTATGAGGAGCCTGCTCACTCCCTATTCCTTCTGTTATATAAAAAAAACAGCACTGCTAACAGCAGAGGGCGCCCGCGAGTGAGTCCTCAATGAATGGGAGTGAATGGAGCTCAACAGCTAAAAAAAAGCTGAAATAGTTTTTAATCGCTCGCCCAGAACTTTCCTTTAATTTTAGAAAGTATAAGGATGTATTTCACTAAAAAAAAAAAAAAAATCAAAGAAAACTCATCTATATATTTCCTTTTTCTACAGCAAACGGTATCTGAGCAGCAGAAGGGGGACTTTAGAGCTGCTAGAGCGTGATGATTGGCTGTTCACGCTCACTGACGTCATGAACCTACACAAGGCGCCGTTTTAAACTGCTATAGCTCGAGTTTAAAAGCTCTTAAAATATAACAGCGGTATTAAAATGCTTTATGTTGCTCTGTGTTCAGGAAATGAATGCTTTCTTTACATTAAACATGTTTAAGCGTTTATAAAGTCTGATTTTGCTCAAATGCTCCATATCAACCCATTCATTTTGGAATCGCTCGGGATCGCCCTCTAGTGTTTGAGAAAACTGGAATAAATCGCAGAGCGGTTATATATTCTCAATCCTAAAACTCTAACTTCAGGGTCCGCAACACAAAAGGCAAATCCATTGCTGCAAGCTCATTAGGAGAAGTTCAATGTGTCCGACTTGACAGCAGCGTTTTTACACCCCACTCCTGCAGTTCACACTGATCATCAAGTCAGCCAAAGTCAAGCTAAGTCGAAAATGAACGCAGCCTGTGTGTAGATCAGGAAGAACTGAAAATCAGCCGAGTGTTGACAGCTGGGAGTATGATGTAGCAACATGTAGAGCAAAAATCTGTTTATGTACAGCATGGTTATGGTTACCAACAACTGGTTAATAAAGCACTACAACTTGTGCAAAAGCTATTTTATGTTTCTTTAAATAGGGAAGAGTGTAACCATATTCTAGTCCATACAGTCTGCATATGGAAACTAAACTGCAAAGACGTTCCAAAGAAAAAGTCTAAGTCAGATTCATAACGTGCTCTTAAACCACAGAACACCTTTGTGCTCTTGAATGTGTAGATTCTGTTCTTATCTAAAAACAAATCCCAAATAGGAAAATACTGGTGAATCTCAAAATCTTTGTGAAAACTGCAAAAGTGGGTTTTAATGGTTGGTGAATAAGGCCCAATGCTGATATATACATACATACATACACACAGTCTTGCATTTATCTACAGAAAACTGACATAATGCACTTCATGTACGAAGCCAAGCTTCTTCACCTCCCTATCAATGCTAATACCTGTCATTTAAAAAGTGCGCTATTGGAGTCGTGTGTCGTGATCCTCCTAGTTCACCTGACAACGGCTTGCAGATAGGGACAAGGGCATTTGAGCATATGTAGCTAGCTACACTAATTTTCCATTATATTAGCCAAGAATTATTAACGTGTCTTATTCTCGTTCACAATATTCAGTACTCCGACGCTAGAGAGACGTTTTCTGGCTGAATATAACAAATGACAAGCAAAGAGCTCTCCAGGGTTCAGTATTTACTGCTAGGTTAGCTAAGCTAGTTAGCTAACTCTTGCTAACTTTGGCTAATGAACATTTGCCGGCAGTCAGATGGAACAACATTATATTAAATCTCACCTACCAGTATTCCTGCTTCTGTATCAGTCTGTATCTGGATGACATCGAGAATATAAAACTCGCTAAATGAACCGGTTTATCAGGATGAGAATGAGGCTAAGCAAACTAGCCGGTGAAACACCTTGACGAGCCGGTATGTAAATGCGAAACGTGCTGAAGCCGTAGAGCGGCAGCTCCAGCGCTGGACTGCAGATTCCTAACAGCCGCGCTTGCGCAACCTGCAGATAAACGTTGTGTCCGTATGATTAGTAGATCGCCGCATAAGCGCCGCGTGTAGGTCACTCGAACGCAGCCGTAGCCACTCTGCTCGTATGGCGGCGACACCTGGTGGTGGCGAACTGTTTCAGTTTTTAATATTATCATATATTTTAATACCAGAAATTCAGTTTGACCGGGTAGTGCTGGTGAAATATGGAACTTGAAATCGGATTTTAGGGTCTAAATTAAACCTTAAGCTAATATACATTTGTATACACTGGCTCTTTCAATGTAGCACTTTCTATAGGTCTATAGCATAGGATTATTATGTTATACTGCAAATGTACACTGTGTATGAAGTACACACACACATGGGGAGTAAATAAGGAAAAAGGGGGAACACTAAAGAGAAGAACAATAAAACTATGGTATGCAGCTTTAAATAGAATAATAATTTTATGTTTTACATGTGTTATAGTCTTAATTGTGAAATTAAAAATGTGTTTTGTTACATGAGTGATGTAATGAGTGCTCAACAGGCTGTACCAGTGGTGGGTTTTGGGTGGATGAGGGGAGTTTTTGTTTGTATCTTGGTTTTGGTCTCAGGTCACATCTATCTATCTATCTATCTATCTATCTATCTATCTATCTATCTATCTATTAATGATGTTAATTCTGTTTAAACATTGTAGCTTTTCATACACAAATTTTGAAAATATTTCTAATGCAATGCGTTAAAATGTTTTGTGTCCCACTCCTTGTTTGACATTGTTTACAACTAATAACAAAGTGGTAAAGCTATACCAAATGACAATGAATAGACTGATTATTGCATAATTCCCATTCATTTGCATTTGAATATGCAAATTAAGCAATGCTATTCAGTCTCACTGGTCTGACTGTCCAGTAGTTTCGACTGCAAAACTTGTTCGGACGTGGTATCCCCATCTGGCTCTCCATCCTGGGACACTTTTCTTGTGGCAGTGGTCCTTCGAACGCTCCTGAGCTTTTTTAGTCACAGTCGTCATAGCGCGAACACGTTACTGTATTATTTTTCCTTCGCTGAGATATTTAAAAAACGCTGATTTAAATGAACAAATTAGCTCTACTTACGCTGAAAATAAATATACCCCAAACTACATGGTTATGTAAATATTACGTGCACTTTTATTTTTTATTTATTAATATTTTTAGGTGCCCTAACGAACTCGACAGGCGTTTGCACGACGTCGACCACTGTACGGCGGCGATCACGTGACTCTGGCGTTCGAAGCTTCAGTGAACCGACACAGCAGAGCAGAGCTTCATTCGCTCGTCTGATGTGGCATGTAGCTGTTTACATCTGCCGAGACGGATCGTCCCGATTTAAGTGTCTGCCTCTGAGACTGTAATGCGTGTCAGTGTCGCTGTATAGCCGCGTCGTAGCTGCACAGCTGGTGAACTTGTAGAGCAGCGCAGCCCAAAGTCCGCTAAAATGTCGGCGTCGGAAGGAACCAAGAACACGAATACGGAACCGTGGGGTGGCTTTGACGACAACATCATCCTCCAGGTAACTCAGCCAACGCCAGCCAGTCGGAGATCTACAGCGTGAAACGCGTTTAGACGATGTCGTTTTGGAAGATTTCAGTCTGAACGCCGCACGCGTTGTTTATGTGGCCGAACCAGTAGCGACGTCGTGTGAAAACTCTGTGACGTAACATTAGCTGAGCAGCTAGGCTAGTTGGTTAGCTTGATCTGAGGATCCAGCAGGCCCCCCGGAGGTGAGCTTCTGAGGCACGAGAGGACCTTTTTAAAAGAAGTGCTGCGTCCAGAAATCCACACTAGGTTCCCAAACTGGGTGTCAGAGCCCGTACGCCGCCACTAAAAGTCCATTCATTAGACTAGTATGCAAAGTGTAGGCTAGTGGTATTCGGTTTTGGACGCAGCCAAGCTCCTCGTTCACTTCACAAGCGGTTCTGAGCTGTTTTAGGTCCCCTTGAAAAATACCTGGAAAGTTACTAAGACTAATTCATGAAAATGGCTTGAAAGAGCCTGGAGAGATGGTTAGGTCTCACCCCCCTACTCCCCCCTCCCTTTTTATGTAGGGTTACTTCATATGTGCAGACTGCTTTAGGTTTGTGTTAAGTAAACAAGTGTGCACTGTATTGCCGTGATTGTTTGTTTGTACGATGACTGTAAAATAAAAACAAAACGTTTTAGGTCAGATTATGGCCCTGTCTTCTTCTACAGAGACTGGACTGTCTGTCATTTCATCCACGGGCTTGACCATCACGTTATAGCTTCAGAACAAACGTTTATATACAGTATAGTCTAAAAATTATAATAAAGCTGCTACTCAATAGACTGAGCTGTATTATTTGAGTTAGAACCTGTGATACTACTACTAATACTACTAATAATAATAATACGAGGCTCAAGTGCATAGTAATAATAATAGCAATTATAATTGTAAAATAAGTGTTACTACAATGATTTACATTTGTTATTGTTAATTTATTTAATTGTTTATTCTATAATCAATATTTTAATACATGTTTAATTGAGGCTGTTTATTTTCACTTTGTTCTCTTGTTTTCATCTCTTATTCTACAGTATATTTTATATAAACAACTAAAGGAGGAGGAAGTAGTAACTAAAATTTTTTGACTAAAAGTTTACTGGGCAGCTTCTACAAACAGTGTGGTAATTTGCATCGTATGCTTTAGATTTGCATCATTTAGGTGCCTGTGCAGTCAAACCACACATTCCTGCTATGCACTGCTATGAAAAGCCTAGTGACGCATTTGATCTCACCTGGAAACAGTGGGATGACTGGGTCCAGCTTAGATTTACTGTCAAAGGAGGAATCTGCCTGACTTGTGGCTTCGTACTGTGTCATTTAACGACCACAATAAATGAAAATAAATATTTTAAAAGAATATCTATATAATGTTGTTGACCCGATATTTTTAGGTGTTTTAAGTTTTAACAGTATCAACACAGCTGTGCCGCTGACCATGACTGTGGGTGCTGAATGTACCGCACAGTCATGTTTAGTGTTTAGTTCACCCAAACAGAGTAGTTCTCTGGTCAGAAACTGATTAACGGTTGTTGACCACAAATCGTCCATCAAAAGAGGGATTACAGTCTTTAACTGAACAAGGTGGAACTGCAAGACATGAGTTTCTAATAAAATGTCATGCATGTTTGATTAATTTGCTTGAGCTATGTCGTACTTGTCAATGTCATGACTTCAAAAACTATTGCTTAGCAAGTAATGTTGTTTAGCTTTATTTAAGAGTCACTACGTACTTAAAATGATTGCATCTCAATAACTATGAACATACTCATTACATGAAATTATGATTTGATCTTAGGGCAGTGGCTCTGCAGTAATAGACATGGAGAACATGGATGACACCTCTGGTTCCAGCTTTGAGGACATGGGGGAGATGCACCAGCGTATGAAGGAGGAGGAGGAGGTGGCAGCGGAGGCTGCAGCTACAGATGAGGACACTGGAGAGGACGGAGAGTTCCTTGGCATGAAAGGCCTCAAAGGACAGCTAGGCAGACAGGTCGCTGATGAGGTCAGCTGTGGCATGTAATCCTGAATGGCAGCATTTTGTGTCTCATGTTGTAAATGGGACCTTGTTTAGATATAAGAACACAAAATATTTTGGAATGTGTTAAAATTGGAATAAAGTGACAAAATTTACTAGGGTGCTGCATTTTGGGAAAGAGTGTATTACTTCCCACTAAATTTTGCAGTCCTCCTTTTGCTGGCTTCTTATAATAGGGTTCTGGTGTCTTATGAGGTTTATGTTAGCTGTATTCTCATGCAAAGGTTATAAATGCACCTTAAGACGACTGCTGATCTTCTGGCAACGTCAGGTGAAAGTTGCAGTCATGCTCCTCTGCAGGGGGAAGATCTGGTACATACCCCTGGTGAACCTTGCGTAAAAATCTGCAGTCATATTAAGTCACATCAGGTGAAGGAAGGAGAACTCTGGGATTAGTTGGTGTAGAGAAGAATTGTAACCCTTTGGCTTCTGTTCAGTTTTTAATTTAAATAGTGAGACTCCCACAAGTAGAAGTAGATAGTGTGATGATATTTTAGAATTATTGTGATAAATCTTATTATCAGGATACACAGTACGCTTTTCTGAGCATATTGTGAACATCGTCATTACTTAAGATGGCAAACTTCATGTTTCACTACAAGGAGAACATAAATAGTTCATTTTAATTGGTTTCAGTGCAGAACTCTAGTGCATTGTGTCTGTGTCAAAATATCCTCATATGTATTGTGTATCATGAAAATGATGTTTTTGCCATATCACCCACCTCTACTTTTCTTAATGCAGTATTGATTCAATATTTATCTGTGTGCGATATAAAGTTATCTGTATATCATTCATGTTCCTTTAATTCATACAGGTTTGGCAAGCAGGGAAGCGGCAGGCCTCAAAAGCCTTTAACCTCTATGCTAACATCGACATCCTTCGACCTTACTTTGATGTTGAACCTATTCAAGTGAGAAATAGGTAAGTTCCATGAAACAGGTCGTGTAGGTTTGTTATAGAGTGTTTGTAATAAGGCATTTTCATTAATAGTACTCTTTTCTTATACAGATTAATTGAGTCCATGATTCCACTCCGAATGATCGCTTTTCCACAGGTAAGCCTGTTCAACTCAAGCTGGATGCTATTTAGGAAAAACTGTTTTTAAAATGAATAAATCATGCCATTGTGCTTCTTAGAGCCAATTTAAATAACTTAGTAGGGATTCATCACTGTCTGTTACAATAAATATGAATAGAAGAGCTCAACACATGGTTTCCTTTCATAGAAAATTGCTGGAGAGCTGTATGGACCAATGATGCTGGTGTTCACTCTGGTTGCCATCCTCCTGCATGGCATGAAGACATCTGGCACGGTCATTGTAAGCAAAACTCTTTATACATGTTACATGTGGGTGTACCAGTTAGAATTTGTTCGGAACGTCATGCATTTGTTCCCTCCTGGAGTTCAGAATGAAATACTGTGAATTTTAGTTATTATTACTCTTTTTGAGGCACCTGCTGCTATTAATAACGATGTTTCCTGAAACAGAGAGAGGGTACACTGATGGGCACTGCCATTGGAACCTGCTTCGGCTACTGGCTGGGGACATCCTCCTTCATCTATTTCTTGGCCTACCTTTGCAATGCTCAAATCACCATGCTTCAAATGCTGTCTTTATTGGTAAGTAATCACAGTCTTCTGAAAGGGACGACATTCAACATGTCTGCATGATTTATGTTTATACTGAGGTGGTGAACTGGTGATTTTTTCAAACTATGTCACCATGTTTGCAGGGATATGGTCTCTTTGGCCACTGTGTGGTCCTTTTCATCACCTACAACGTCCACTTTCACTCCCTCTTCTACATTCTGTGGCTGGTGATTGGAGGACTTTCTACTCTTCGGATGGTAAGGAGAATGTCAGGTGATACCTAAACAAAGCCCAACATTTTTGATGGACTGTAAATGTACTTGTTTTCTCAAAAGCTAATACATACAAATAATTTTGCCGAGATGCTTCAAATATAAATGTGGTTCAGAGTTGAATGGCTTTAGATATTTGTAAGAATATTAGATGCAAGATCATTTGCTTACATAAAAAAGGGCAAAGTCAAAAGAAAATAAGTGAAAACACTGGAATTTTAAAAAATATGAAATGAAATGGATTCTTAACAAGACCTGGAAGTCCACCAAAATACTCACTTAAAGTTAAACAGTACTCACGACTTTCATCTTTGAGAGAAAATAAAGCTCCATTCTTGCCTCAGATCAGAAAAAAATTGGTGTTTTTGTCTGTCCTCCAACTGTGGGCAGACAACTCAGCACTATGGGTCTGAAAGGATGTGTATCTGTTAAGAAGCCTCACTGAGAAAAGCAGATACACAAGACAGATAAAAGGAAGAAAAATCCAACAAAAAAGGTGCTGGTTCTCATAATATTGCTCTGACCACTCCAAAGTCCAGGCCTCGGTGTGACTGAATGTGTTTGGGATTACATGGATTGTGAGAAACAGAAAATGCAACCAACTTCTAAGACGGAACTTTGGAGGTGTGGAAAAATATGTCATTCGCCCATAAAGATCGAAAGCTGTAATAAAGCTACGGTTAGTCACAATAGACTATACAGATACTGGATAAAAGTGGTTTCTGTTATATACATATTTCCGCTTTTCTCCTGACACTGAAAAATGAATAATTTGTAATTAATGGTGGTTTTAACTGGAAATTGCATAAATGAAGGGTGGTCTCTGAATTTTGCAGTGAGCTATATATGCAGTGCAGTAAAGGCAACTGTGTTTCAGGGGCGATTCAGTCTTTTTGCTGTCTTTCCCCTGTCACTTTCCCAGGTTGCTGTGCTGATCTCTCGTACAGTGGGTCAGACTCCGCGTCTCATCCTGTGTGGCACCTTGGCTGCTCTCCACATGCTCTTTCTGCTCTACCTGCACTTTGCCTACCACAAGATTGTTGAAGGTAGGAGGCATTTGCTGGTTCCTGTAATGCCAAAAATGTGCACGGTGAATGAGTAATAAGTGTATAACTACATTGTTTAGTCACTGGTCAGAAGTCATCTTGAAAAGTTACTTAGGGTTTTGAACTTGTTTAGTGCTATATTGTACAAGAAATTTCACTTTGGTCCTACCGAGCAACCAAAAAATGAAAGTGGTTCCTCTAGAGAATAGCTAGCCATTATTATGACCTCGTGATAATAGAGTTCTTGTCTTTAGTCTATTCTTTTCGTCTAATTTTAGAAACAATTATGTTGCCTTAGACTCAGAGCACCTAAGACTTTTTTTGGACTGAATTTCTGCAGTTTATCACAACTGGGTCAGGTTTTGAGGACTTTGTCAGTCTAAAACTTTCGTACTGCCAGTAACTTTTTCATTAATGTTTATATTTAGTAGCATTTATAAAAACTCTGAGGTTAGTGTTGTATGGTGCTGTGAATATTTCTTATCAAACCAGTGGTTGTTTTTGAACATTTATTGGCCATTGACGAACAATATCCTTACCTATTTTTAATTTGTTTTAAACTTGTTTGCTGCACATTTGAAACCCAAATTCAGTGCTGTTACAGTGTGTTATTCATATACTATTGTGATTTATGTTATGCATCAATAGCAACCAAGTATTAATAAAACATTTTTATTGTTTTGTGTAAAGGGATCCTGGACACCCTAGAAGGTCCCAATGTTCCCCCTATCCAGAGAGTGGCCCGAGATCTACCTAACTTGGCATCTGTCGTTGTGAATGCCACTGTGAAATCTGTGGCTGCAATTGTACACTCACAGTGATCACATGGTTCATACCGGTGCTTCCTACCTTGGTCAAGGAAGCTGGTTTGGGTGTGCATGAACTGGACAAAAGAGACTGACATGGGAGTTCATATCTAGCGCCCTTCATAAGCCTGAGTCCAGTTGTTAGTTGAATGTCATATGTCTGCCATGACGATGGGCATAAGATCATGGGAATGAGGCAAAAAGTGGATCTAGACCTCAGTTGTTTTTGAGAGGCAATACTATTTTTACAAACTTTTAACTGTTATCGCTCTCTGTGGTCAACCATTGTGGAAAAATTCAGTTGCATAACAGAAAGAAATGGCTTGTTATTGGTATTTCTCACATCAGACACATTTAATTGTCTGCAGAAAATAGCAACACTAAAGACTCAACTTGTTAATGTATGTAAAGTGCCCTAAGATTTTCCCCAGCTGATGTGCATTCACATGCAATTTCATTTAAAGGTGAAAGGAATAGAAACTCAGCTTCACAACAAGTGCATTTTAGTTCATTTTCAGTTGAGCTGTTTTTTAAGCATAAATTCTTCTGTAATATTGTATAAGACCTGTTCTGAGTGTGAAACTTTTTAAAGATGCTTTAGAACAGGCACATCAAACTCCTTGCCTCGTGCTTGGAGTTCAGTTTATGAAGGCTTTTCTAATTAGTTGGTCAGCTGATTCGTGTCTGTTAAATGGGGCAGAATGCGGAAGTCTACAGAGCTGTGGCTGGCAAGGACCGGAGTCTGACGCGTTTGCTTTACAAGCAACAAAACAACTGTTGTAAATTTAAGTGGCTCTCATTATGTTAACCTATTTACTAAGATCTCAGTGCTGTTGAAATAAACATTCAGAAGGTTTGCCACTTTATCATCCTAAAATATAGTTCAAAAACCTGCCGATGTCTGCAGATATGCAGTTATGATTGAGAAGCTGCCCTTTTGTCACTCATTCCACTTGTGCATCCTCACAATTTGTCTAATTTACATAGACAGCTGAAGGTGTTTAACTTCTGGGGCACTTTCTTTAACTTATGAGATATCAGATGTTTTTGGGTTGGGGAAATTTTGAATGAAGCCTGTATCTACAATTACTGTTATCTTGGTTAATAAGAGCAATGCATTGGTGCAGAAATGCAGTGATAATTCTGATTTTTCTTTCCTCTCAGTGGTGCATGAGGGTTTTTAAGAAAAATTTTTTCAAGTTTTTATTTTAACCAGCCGTATATGTACTGCGCTCTGGACTTATGTTGGGAACACTGGGTAGAGGTCTGTGGCTGTCAATACTTGCTCATTATTTTGTCACTTTATGTGAACTTTCTATTTATAGGGTTATTGTACAGAAAAAATGTAGAATCATAAATAAAGTATTAAAAATGCAAGGTTAAACTGAGAGCATTCTTGTTTAATTTATAATAATATGCTGCAAGAAACTTTTTATAGAAAGTTTTTTATGCTTGTAGCATCTTAAAGTGCTTTACAGTGAATTTGTAAAATTCGATTACTGTTCAAGTGTTCAACAAGTAGGGTTGGATTATATATGTAGCTCACCTTGATGTTCCAATAGCAAAGCTGTCCAGTCTACTGAAACTTTAATATTCCCTTACAGCTCTCAACTGAGGAAGTCTAAACTGTTGATTGGGTACAATGCAGTGTGCTTTATTGTTTCACTTCAACACCAAAAGAAAGATAAACACTGACCCTTATTCATCAGTTGCGCAAGAAAGAGTGCAGAATTGACCACCTTTAATGACGTACCAGCTCTTCTGTGTCTGATTCTTAAAACATTTAGATGATGTGGAAATAAGCAGAGAATTGAGTCCAAATGACGAAGCAGCTTCAGTGCGTGAAATCAAGCGCCAGATTCTTGTTTACATACCATTTACATGAAACGTACCCTGATGCGTGTTGATATTTCATCCATCCTCCACCGCTTATCCAAGTCCGGGTCACGGGGGCAGCAGCCTAAGCAAAGAGGCACAGGCCTCCCTCTCCTCCGCCACCTCCTCCAGCTCTTCTGGAGGGATGCTGAGGCGTTCCCAAGACAGTTGAGAGATATAATCCCTCCAACGCGTCCCGAGTCTTCCCCAGGGTTCTCCTCCCTGTCGGACATGTCTGGAACACCTCCCTGGGGAGGCGTCCAGAGGCCATCCTTACCAGATGCCCGAACCACCTCAACTGTTGATATTTCAGTGGGCCCATAAAACAACAGCAGTCAGCAGCTCGTGATCGAATGGCTCAAAGGTGGGGTTTTAGGCCTCGAAGCCGGTGTTTGAGGTGGAGCTGGACAAACTTTAGAATGTTAAAATTATGACTGCTGAAAGGAATAAAAAATGAAAAACAAAAACATCTTACTTTCTTAGGACAGTAGAAAAATGTGCTTATATTGTGTCATAATTTTCCTGAAATGACACCTTTAATACTGCATTATTGAGATGTTGTTTTTTAATTTTTTTATTCTGTGTGCAGTATTAGTTAAATATAAAAGTACAATGAAAAAATGTCTTTAATTGGAACTTGGAATAATTGCAGCATTTGTTTATAATAGTCTGCATGTAAAATAAGTACATACACTTTAATACTGGTTTGCCATCTGCACAAATTATTATTTTTTTGTATTTTTTTAAATTATTTTATTATTTACTTATTATTACTTATTATTGGTGTTATAGAAGATATTGTTGTGTTGGATAATATATGTTTTGGTTAGTTATGTTTGGCAAAGCGTTTTTTCCCCAGGCTCTTAAACTTACTCTCTATGGGTGAAATTTGTGTGCGCTTATGATCAGATTTGACCATAAACAACTTTGATGAATGAGGGCCATTATGCCCTCGCATCAGTGTAAGATGAGAATCACTATCAATGCCCAAAAACAGTGTGTTGTAATCAGTGAAATGCACAACTGATTTCTTTCTTTGTTTTTATTAATCAATTGAATGTTCCAGATAGTGAAACAGGATCCTGGGTGAAACTCTAGAGAAAAGCTATTGATTTCAGCTGCCACAGCATGTGTCCTGGTCCAGGTCACACCTGAGCAGTTATATATAATTTGTTAGAAGAACATGTGAGCAGAAGGAGATTAGAAAGGGAGCAGGGGCGAGAAGGTGCAGGCCATACAGGTTGGGTAGAATAAACCATTTCTTTTATCTCTCCTTTGAGCGCTGCTGAATTCAGCCGTGTTTGTGTGCTATAAAAGAATCAGGGCTCACATTTCACTGGCCTCCTCAGGGGAGCCACTAAAGAAGAAGCCTCACTACTAGACACGCTCTCTGTGGTGCTGTATGACCCATATCTCCCACCACATTCTTGAGAGATTGTCCTGGAAGTGGATAAGAAACTACATGCCTGTGGATCAGTTACACACATTGATGTTCTATGCCAGTTATATAGGAATTCAACATTGCACAATTTTCTCCTCACACCAAAACTGATATTTTGTTTTATACCATTTGATGTTCGTTTCTTTAGTTTTCCAGTGGAGCTATGAAGCTAATAAAGGTGATGTATAGTACTATGCCAAAGTCAGAGACCATTCACCATTTAATTTCCTCCTTCTTTATGCTAGTGAATTGTCATATTCTAATCTCCACAGAAATATGCCTTGTACTTCTGACTGGAAATAGAATAAATGAAAGGTGGTCTCTGACTTTTGCACAGTGCTGTACACTTCTATTACGTTTTAGCTACATTAGCCTTGTAGCTGCAGTGCAAAACTATAGATGCGAACTTCAGACACGTCTTAGATCCTATTTCACTCCTCGCCCCTACCACCTAGCCCTCACCCTTCAGTTTTGTGTCTTCATGTCTAGTGGTAGGGTGTCCCCATTGTTGGTGAGATAGAGGGGTAAGGTGAAGTGTTAGGGCCTCATGGCTCTCCAGAGGTTTTTCAGAGGCTCACTCCAAACTGAGTGTTATGAGAAAAAGGAAGAACTAGCCAGATGACTGTACAAGCGACCAAAGAAACACGCAAATCTGGGTATTTTCTCTGTTAGAAATTACGATAACCATTGTAGTTATGGTTCTTTTCTTGATAACAAGCATAAAAAAATGCTAGTAAGCAGATGTGTCAGTAGCTAGCTAGCTAAATATCTTGTTCCACCTTAAATGGTGCTGGAGTTACATTCTGGCACCTCAGGTGTCAGAACTGCTGCACCGTTTAAGGGATAATTCGAACAAGAAGCTGGTATTAAACGAATTAGCGGCGGGCAATAATAAATAATTCACCCCTCATCCTTTTTGCGGCTTGTCCCATTTTGTAGGAGAAGATTTCAACCACTACCCCCTGTAACAAAGTCCCAAGGGGCACCCGAAAACAAGGAGGAGTGAAAATAAGAAACGGTATTGGGGCTTAGTCGCTCAGCTAAGGGGAAAACTGTCATTTTTGTTTTGTGAAGCATTTTTAAAGCATGTTTTATACTATGGTAAAGCCAGTATTGTACTGTATGTACTGTAGCGCTGATGTGCACATCAACTAACTGATGGATCCCAATTCTATTAATAGACCACCGGACGCACACAAAGGTTGATTAAGTGGCATTTAGGATTGATCACACTAGACACAACTAGCCGCCCGATCCTCCACAATATGCTGCATCAGGAGCTGTGTAATTGCTCCATCAGTAGCTCTGGGCTCTCCCGTTTTCCCTCCTGAAGGAGCTGCGGTGCAGGTTAGCCCTTAGCACAAATCCCCCCATTCAGCTCCACAGCGGGTTATTTACAGTGCAAGGACATTGCTGTTTACGCTAAACACCGCAAAAGATTTTCTTCTCTGGTTGATATTAATCACTAGTAGCTCGAGAACCGAATATAATAAAAGACCGTTCTCCTGACAGTTATTTTACGGCTCCAGAGAGGCTGAGAGGAAAACAATGATGTCAGTGCAACTTTGCGCTAACGGTAGCAGAGTGCAAGAGTGAACGACTCGGTTCTTTGGAACCGATTCGCAAGTCGAACCGAATCGAAAGGCTGAAGACTAAAACTCGAATAATCATTTTTTAACCGCATACAATCCTAAACTCACAACAACTTTGCAGTTCAGTTCGTTCAGGTACATATTCTCTCGCAGCTGAAGTTTTCTGTTTACATGTTCCCGTTCCACCTTAACTGGTGTCCTGGCGCCTGTAACTGCTGCACCGTTTAAAGGTAGATCGGGGAAATCAGAACAAAAAGCAAATCCTGTTTCTAGACTGTAGCTGGTTTTCTCCTTCTGTGTTGTGTAGTCTGACTCCATCTTTGAACAGAAGCAAGAACAGCAGACTGAATATCTCTGAATATCCAGGGTTGGGCAGAATCCTTTAAAAACGTAGTGATGGCTGGATACTGAACACTACAGAGCTCCGCCGGTGACATCATGTATAAATAAAAATAATGCATGGCCACGACTTAGTAAGGCATGGGAATGAGATGCTTAAGTCGTGGCCATGACTTACTAAAGCATGGGAACGAGATCCTAATGTGTGGCCACGACTTAGTATGCTGTGATCTCGTCCCCATCCCTTACTAAGTTATGGCCATGAATTAATCATCCATCATTCTCATTCCCACTAAGTCATAACCATGCATTAGGATCCCGTTCCCACACATTAATAAGGCATGGCCATGCATTGTTTTTATATACACAGGATGTCATCATCATCTGGTGACATCCCTTATAAATAATAATGCGTGGCTGCAACTTAGTAAGGCGTGGGAACGAGATAATTAAGCTGTGGCCACAATTTAGCAATCTGAGAACAATATTCTAAAGCATGGCCCTTACTTAACAAGGTATGGGAATGAGATAATTAAGCTTTGACCACAGCTTAATAAAGCAGGATCTCGCCACGATTTAATTATCTTGTTCCCACACCTTACTAAATCATGGCCATACATTAAAATCTTGTTCCCACATGTTAATAAGGCACACATTATTTTTGTTTGTAAGGGATGTCACCAGCAGGGCTCCGTAGAACACATCATCCTAGGGGTATTCAGCAGCGTATCCCATTACAATCCATAGAAAAGTAAAGTATTTAGAAACACACTGTCCTAAATGTATTTAGTAATATATTCCATTACAAGGCATACAACGTATTCCAGATTAATTTAGAACACATATACATTAGACTAGATGGGGAAAAAACCTGCTGTAATTTTTTATCCACACTGTTCCTCACTGTTACTGTTTGGCAGTTTTCTTCATGTATAATTCTCAGTATTATTTTGGCTCTCGTTGCCTGCTTCAGTTCCCTGCTTGCATAATCTCACTGCTCTTTCATGACCTAAGACAACAATTTGCCATATCCCAATAACAAAATATTGCTAATTTGACTGTAAAGTGGGTAGCTATGTGATTTACAACTAATAACATGTAAGTGATTTGCCACAAAAAGTGTGCACAGCTCCAGTACAACACCAGTGCAATGCTTATTACTTGTGAGCAACCATTCATCCCTCAAAGGAGTTTAGCAACTCTGGGATTAATAACTCACTCATCACATTGATTTATCAGTCAGCTCAGGCTTTAGCAGAGCTCAGTAACACTGAGATTAATAACTGATGATCACATTGATTTATCAGTCTACTCAGGCTTTAGCAGAGCTCAATAACGCTGAGATTAATAACTGATGATCACATTGATTTATCAGTCTACTCAGGCTTTAGCAGAGCTCAATAACGCTGAGGTTAATAACTGATCATCACATTGATTTATCAGTCTACTCAGGCTTTAGCAGAGCTCAGTAACACTGAGATTAATAACTGATCATCACATTGATTTATCAGTCTACTCAGGCTTTAGCAGAGCTCAATAACGCTGAGATTAATAATTGATCATCACATTGATTTATCAGTCTACTCAGGCTTTAGCAGAGCTCAGTAACACTGAGATTAATAACTGATCATCACATTGATTTATCAGTCTACTCAGGCTTTAGCAGCAATTCAATGTTTATAAGAAGCCACTGATTGATTTCGTCTTTATAGTATGTCTTCAAACACTACGCTGATTTAAAATAGTTAATAAACAAGCACTGATGGTGTTTCTTTTAAAGATGGTATATGTAAAATATAGCAGGTACGTATTGTAAAAGTATTCTAAAGGTGAAAGTTCCTGTATTCTGAATACTGCCTTTAGAAAATGTAAATTGAACTGAACACAGATAGTTACTTTATATATTCTGAATACATCAATGAAGTATCTGTGTTCGTGTAATTGTAAATGGAGGAACGGAAAATAATTGATCATGCTAAATTGCCACTAGGTGTGTGTGTGTGTGTGTGTGTGTGTGCCTGTCTGCCCTGCGACGGACTGGCGAACTGTCCAGGGTGTATCCTGCCTTCCGCCCAATGACCGCTGGGATTGGCTCCAAAATCCCCCCCCGCCCCGCGACCCTGAGGCAGAAGCGGCTTATAAAGTGTGTGTGTGTGTGTGTGTGTGTGTGTGTGTGTGTGTGTGTGTGTGTGTGTGTGTGTGTAACGGAAAATACAGCAGACTTGACCTGTGAATCGAAAGAATCGTTTAACCGGGAGTTCGATTCATTTAAACGGCCAGTTCGAAGGAATCGGCTCGATTAACTGAATCGAAATTAACATCATTAGTGTCACCGTCGACCAACGGTTTCGCCGTTCGTTATTTCAAACCAGGCTGCGCGCGCATCGTTGTCGCGTTCGATGTGTAATCGAGTAAGGCAGCAGAAACGGCTCGGTGTTTTCCGCCCGCTCTCGTTCTCTGGTTTCTTTTCTCAAATCGAAGTTTGGTGCCTTTTCGGTTGTCATAGTGAACCGGACCAATGACGACGACGACGCCGCCGCTGCCGCTGCCGCCGCTTCGCGCGTGACTCGCCCCGAGCTTCCGCCGACATGCTGCCGGGCTCGATCCAGATAACGGGCGAGGCGCTGTCCGGGGCGGAGATCAGGGACATCTGTGAGAGTCTGAAGGAGAACAGCGTCCGGCTGCTGTCCGTGCGGGGCTGCCAGCTGTCTGACCGGGACTTCGGCCGGGTGTGCCGCGGCGTGTCCGAGTCGCGTTCGCTGGCGCAGCTCAACCTGAACCTCGGCGTGGTGTCCAGCGGCAGTCGCGCCAAGCAGCTCGCGGACGCGCTCGAGGCCAACAGATCCATTCAGACTCTTTTGTAAGTGCCTATTTGAACCTTTATGTCTTCTAATTATTGTTTACGCGCGCATATAACGCTTGTCTAACGTTGGCGTGGGAAATGAATGGAGGACGATAATAAGTTTTTATGCGAGTTTGTAACACTGAAGAAGATGGTTCTTCAGAGTTTCTTCAGTAAAGACCGTGAGTGGCTCTGTTTAGAACCACTTTGGTTCTTTGCCTGGTGATATGGTTCAAATTGATGGAGGGTGTGTTGTATATGGTTCTGTGTAGTACCTTTTTGAAAATGGCTCTACATATCTAGTGCCTAAAGGGGTACTCCACTTATGACAATCTTGACATTGTTTTAATAGAACACTTATTGGTGCTATATAGAACAGTTTTTGAAAAGGAACCATATAGAACACATTCTCCATTTGTCCAAAGAACCTTTTCACCATACAAAGAATCATTTAAGCATGCCAGTGGTTGTGTTTAGAACTCATGGTTCCCAATAGAACCACTGCCTTTACTAAAGAACCGTCTTATTCAAGGGTGTAGAGCCATCATTCATTTACTTGAAACATGTAATGACACTAGCTAGCTAGGCTTCGAGCATATCCCTGCTGCGGGAAGAAAACCTCGTTTCTCCATTTTTGACATTTTTCAGTTTTTGATGTAGTTTGAAAATACCTGTTCCCCTTTACACTGTGTGTAATTTTCATGATGAATGGACCAAAATGACTTGGAAAGAAGTCTGGTTCCATTGACTTACATTAAAAGTAAAGTAGGGTTTTCCTTCTCCTGTAAAGTTACCATTTTGGAGATACGAGGTTTTGTTCAGACAACAGCGATAGGTTTGTTTGGCGTTAAAGTGACCTAAGCTGGATAGTAATGAGTTATATTTTCTCAGTTACAAGTACTTTTTATTGAGCTACAGTTTAGTCATTCACATGTAGTTCCTGTTAGAAAATTTCTGCCTGATTGATCCATTGAGATATAAGCACGGTCATCCAGAGTGGTTTGGTCTGAAATGGCTCATTGTAGAGGAACTTACAGCTTGGATTTCTGTACAGTGGTGGTGATAGGAACCCGGGATGACATGTCTACAGCAGTAATATAGCCATTTTGTTTGCTATCCAAAATGACCAGTGAAAGTGCGCATGTCTTTTGAGTGTATATATATATATATATATATATATATATATATATATATATATATATATATGGAATTCTAGAAGTACACCATAGCCCAAAAACTGAACCTCAAAGCTATCAAATTTCCAAAACCTCTCATCTCAAAGCTAATGTACAATGCCCAAAACGTATCTCAAAGCTATTGTAATTGTATTGCTGAACCCTTAAACTCTTTGGCCTCCTGGTTCCTATCCCCACTGGTGTGAATGATACAGACTTGGTAAGTTTCTCTAGAACGGAGCATTTCTCATCAAATCACTCTGGATGATTTTGTTTATGTCTTAAACACTAAGTTATGGAGAATGTTTGAAAAATCCCATTTAATTGTGGTGTTTCATTTTGCTCTATTGGTTCAGCACCTGCAGCACCTGGACCGCTTGGCTGTTGCTAACATTTCTGACTTTCAGGCTTTAGAATTTAGTTTTTTAGTCTGAAAGGATCCAAAAAGGGAAAAGCATTGAACTACCAGTTCCATCCTGAAAGATGCTGGATGTCCTAAAGAGGTTCAACTGCAGTTTTGTAGTGCTATAGAATTGAAGAGTTAATGACATGACATTTTTCCCTGCCCATATTGTCTATGGTAGCTAATTTTGCTTCTGCTTAAATCATAATTTTATTAAAGTAACAAGGCTTTTCCTATTTTAGACTACTGTGCTCTACCCACCCCTGTAGTGATGTAGTGTCAGCACAGGTCTATATAGCCTTGGATTATCCTGTGTCCAGCAATGGTGCACTGCACTAATAATGGTGTTGTGTGATAATAGGATTGTCCTTTAAGTCCCAGTCAGGCATAGTTCCAGCTGGCAGGAACAATATAGTATTCCAACTGCAGACACCTTTGAACATCCACAAAGCACATCATTAAATGTAATATATATTCTTTTTCTGTAATATGTCTTACAAGCCTTGTTCTGGGTCTTCTATGGCACCATTTCAGCAGTCCCTTCATTCTTAATGCCAGTTGAAACTAACAGGCTATATTTGAGTCTGCTCGTGTCTATATGTCTGATTAAAACATTCCCTCTTCCTCTGTCTGTGCTCTTCTCTCTCTTACAGTCTGCATGGAAGCCCTCTTTTAGATGCAGGGTTGGTCACCCTGAATACAGCACTGTCAACGCACCCTTCACTGGTGTCCTTGGATCTGGGGGATTGTATGTTGGGAGATGAGGCAGTTCAGCTGA
The DNA here is from genome assembly GCF_015220715.1 of Pygocentrus nattereri. NCBI lineage: Eukaryota > Metazoa > Chordata > Actinopteri > Characiformes > Serrasalmidae > Pygocentrus > Pygocentrus nattereri. Next base: position 28,292,455 of record NC_051215.1, on the reverse strand, counting down.
TCTGTGGCATGCTGCCTCCAGACGGAGCCAAGTCTGGTAAAACTTCACAAATACTCATGACAACGATCATGAAGAACCACAGAAAATGTGTTGGTACACAGTGCCAATACACTGACATTTCCCAGCTATGATATGTATTAACATTACTCAAATGTTAGTATTGAGAGCTGGATTGCAACCAGTGTTGGAACACTGGAACAAGATTCAGCTTCCAAGTTCATTTCTTTCCCTGTAGATATTATAAGCTCCAACCTAGCAGTGGGCAAAATGGAAAAAAATAGTACATCAAAACACAAAGAAAAATTTACAGTACATGGTACCTATTAAAATATTCTGATACAGAGAAAGTGCTGAAATAGTGTCATTTTTAAAAACTACTCATTTAGTCGTTGTTCAAAGTTTCACATACTGTGCTGCAAAATGTCCAATTAAACTGGACTAATTGTGCTCTCTTTACAATAAAACATGCAGTGGGTCAGTACTGATATTCACAATGTACTCATAAATGAACATCATATTTCACAATAACAAAAATGATCACAACTGTAATAAAATATCATTGTTGTACATCCCTACTTCAATCTAATAACAACTTTGATGCATTTTTAAACAATTTTCCTTAAGAAGGTCGTGCTCATTTATGATGTTGCTCTGCAGGTCTTAGGGAGTTGACCTTGAGTGCAAACCCAGCAATCACCACCAAGGGCTGGGCTCGACTGGCCATCGCTGTGGCCCATAGCTCCCAGCTACGGGTCCTTAATTTGGACTACAATCCCTTAGGTAAGCAGCTCGCGCCAGGCTGGGTAGAGGTCATATCAACCTTTACTTCAGGGGAAATAAACTCTGGTCCTGGAAAGTCAGTTCCAGCATTCCTTTTGGTAATTCTCTTACTCTGACAGATCCACAAAAACTGGCAATAAACAGAGGAGTTGAATCTGGTTTATTTGAGTAAGGAAGTCTCTGTGGTGATGTTGTCTTCATGTTTAGCATCTTAGGCACTGGAGCAATTTATTTGTCTGTGTTAATGACAGTGTACCATGACATTGTACTATGTATGGCTTTTCTCAGTTACATTAGTATGCATAATGATGCTTCATGAGCCTTATAGCATGGTAATATTTGTAATCCATTGACCTATGCTATAATGTGATATGTCTTAATTAGTGGTTTACCAGGGTATTGGTGTACATACAGAATATATGCTAGTGGTGTGTTAGTGTGTTGTGTTGGTATGAGTGGATCAGACACAGCAGTGCTGCTGGAGTTTTTAAACACTGTGGCCACTCACTGTACACTCTATTAGGCACTCCTACCTGTTCAGTCCACCTTGTAGATGTAAAGTCAGAGACAATAGCTCTTTTGCTGCTGCACATTTTGTGTTGGTCATCCTCTAGTCTCATCAGTGGTCACAGGACACTGCCCACAGGACACTGTTGGCTGGATATTTTTGGTTGGTGGACGGTTCTCAGTCCAGCAGTGACACTGAGGTGTTTAAAAACTCCAGCAGCACTGCTGTGTCTGATTCACTCAGACCAGCACAACACACATTAACACACCACCAACACATCAGTGTTACTGCAGTGTTGAGAATAATCCAGCACCCAAATAGTTTCTGCTCTGTGAGGGTCTATGGGAGTCCCTTTCTACCCTGAAGTACAGGGTAGAAAGGGAGCTAACAAAGTATGCAGTGAAACAGATGGACTACAGTCTGTAATTGTAGAGCAGCAGAGTGCACCTATATAGTAACTGGAGCTGATAAAATGTTTTTTTAGCCATTAATCTCTAAATAGCTGGCAACACAAGTGAGTACACCTCACAGTGAATGACTTGTATTGTTGTGAATGGGGACCAGGGCTGTTAAATTTGGTGTTTTGGGTACAATTCTTTCATACTAGTCACTGCATATTCAACATGGCACCTCATGCCAAAGAACTTTCTGAGGATGTGAGAAATAGAATTGTTGCTCTCACAAAGACGGCCTGGGCTATAAGAAGATAACTAACACCCTGAAACTGAGCTATAGCATGGTGTCCAAGGTCATACAGGGGTTTTCCAGAACAGGTTCCACTCAGAACAGGCCTCGCCAGGGTTGACCAAAGAAGTTGAATCCATGTGTTCAGCGCTATATCCAGAGGTTGGCTTCAAAAAATAGACACACAGTGCTGCCAGCATTGCTGCAGAAGTTGAAGAAGAGGAAGGTCAGCCTGTCAGCGCTCAGACCATACACTGCACTGTGCATCAACTCGGTCTGCATGGCCATCATCCCAGAAGGCAGCCTCTTCTGAAGCTGATGCACAAGAAAGCCCACAAAAAGTTTGACAAGCAGTTCAAGAACATGGATTACTGGAATGATGTTCTGACAAGACCAAGATGGCTCAGATGGTGTCCAGCATGGTGGTGGTAGCATCATGGTCTGGAGCTGCATGAGTGCTGCCGGCACTTGGGAGCTGTGGCTCATTGAGGGAAACATGAATTCCAACTTGCACTGTGACATTCTGAAGCAGAGCATGATCCCCTCCCTTCAGAAAGTGCGCTGCATGGCAGTTTTCCAACACAATAACGACCCCAAACACACCTCTAAGATGACTTGGCTTGCTGAAAGTAAAGGTGATGGACTGGACAAGTATGTCTCCAGACCTAAACCCAATTGAGCACCTGTGGGGCATCCTCAAGCGGAAGGAGGAGGAGTGCAAGGTGTCTAACATCCACCAATTCCGTGATGTCATCATGGAGGAGTGGACGAGGATTCCAGTAGCGACCTGTGCAGCTCTGAATTCCATGCCTAAGAGGGTTCAGGCAGTGCTAGATAATAATGGTGGTCACACAAAATATGGAGGTATACTCACTTTTGTGAGATGCTATATTATATATATATATATATATATATATATATATATATATATATATATATATATACACACACACACACACACACACACATACATACATACATACATATGTGTGTGTGTGTGTGTGGACATAAAACAATATGTTATTGGCATAACTGAAAAATGCTTTACATGCCAAATTTCCTTTCTAGACCTGTACTTTGTGCCACTCCCCTGATACATCCATATATATAAACTAAGCTACAAAAGCAGGCTATTTTGAATGTACTGAATCTGTGATATCATAAAAATCATTGTGTCTACATTTTTCTGCCTATTCAGTCTTCAGCCTACAGTAGTTTAGCTCCACACTTTCACACTGCTTATTACTTAAAAGATAAAGAGAGGGTGGAAAATGGTCAAGTTAATATAAATTATGATTTTTTTTTGTTTCAAACCACACAATTATTGACTTAGTTGACTTCAGGGGAAAAATATCAGACAAATGTAGTGTATGGGCTCTTTAACAGATAGTATACTAGCAATAAGAAAGCATAGGGTCATTAACTTTATTATTGCAAACCTATTCACTTTATTAACGCTAACTTATTAGCTTTGTTAATGCTAATGTAAATATAATTAACTAATGGTAACTTAATTATAATCTGATACTGAGATATATTTGAAATATCATAATATTAAATTTGATCACCACCACTCAGCACTAGTTTTGGCTCAGTTGCCCATGGAAATTTATATGGAAACTTTATAACTAAAACAAATGCGACCAAATATTGATGTTTTATTTGCCATTGACATTTTCCCTCATTGATTTGCTTTAGAATGTGTGGACAGGATGTAAGGCCAATTGTGTAGCCAGCTTCTTATACAGACTCTACCCACCTTGATAATTACTGACATAAGCAAGTAGGCTTGGTTTCCCTTGAGACCTGAGAGAGAAAGTGTTGGAGCTATATCTTTTTTTGTTTTGTTTTTTGCTGAGCATTGCTCTCCAGTGAATGAAATTGCCACACTAGTGTCCAAGCTGCTGGAGGAATGCAGTAGCAGCACTTTCTGGACTCCACGGATAACCATAGCATGACCTCTCTTTCTGTCTCTGCCTTTTTCTTTTGTTCCTCTTGGCTCTTAGGGGACCAGATTGCAGGAATGTTGGCTGTTGCTGTGGCTTCTAGCCGGACTCTAGAAGTTCTAGACTTGGAGGGAACAGGGCTCACAAATCAATCAGCACAGGTAAACAGTTCATTTGAAAGGTACATGAATAAACATGCTTGTAATCAAGAAATGGATTTTGCAAGATGTGCTTTAAATATTTTAATATTTCATAGTCAATGTATAATTCATAAGTTAATTTTGTATCTGATTTTTCTTTTCAACATTTGCATAACTGCTGTACTTTGGTACATGTTCATTATCACGACTCTCCTCTGTCTTTTTGGGGTTTTTACTTGCAGAGCATAAGCAATGTAGCCTCTATTCTTCTGCACATTTAATATGCTGCCAAGATTTTTATCACAGTATAAGCATCAGACTCTGGATAGAGCTTTTATCAGGCATTCTTAAGCTATTATTGTAATATATGCAGTACACCTTGTTCAAAGATGCATTAGTCAAAATTGGTGATACTCAGTCTTTACAAACTCTTTTTAGATCCATATACTAGACTGTACAGTACTAGTGTCAAGTTGATTTACAGTTAGCTAGCATTACAAAGGTTTAGTAGTGATTACTTTCTAATGATGAACTAGGCTGTTTAGTAAGGGTATTGCTTTACTTTGTAATGTACAAACACACACACACACACACACACACACATATATGTATAAATCAATGGATAGATAGAACACTCAAAGGACCCTTTGCATGATTAATGGGTCCTTTGCATCATAAAAGCGTTCTTCAGTTTGATGGAGAATGTGTTATAGCACGGGCTCTATATAGCACCAAAAATGATGTCAATCTTGTAACAACAGAAAAGCTGTTTTTGGTGCTCCCTTTATATTCATTTTTAAAATAGTAAATAGCAAATGTTCTAAATAATGCATGTAACACTTCACATGTGGAAAAATAATTATGTATACATTTTGCCTTTTTTACAGTGTTAGGCTCACAAATGAGTCAAATAAAGCAAGCTCAATAGAAAAATAGTATGCATTTAAATGAAACTCATAAGTAAAATTTTTGGCATCCTAGGTCATGTTTCTAAATAGTTTTTTCTTTAAGTCCTAGTTTTTTTAAAAGGTCTTGTTTTGTTGTTAAGAAGTTAAAAAACGTGGGTGAGTTTATTGTTGTAAATGATGTGAACGGGATGATCAAATGAGGATCATTAAGTAAGGACAGACATCCAGGCTCAAATATCTGCTCACATTTCGAATGTCTACTCACGGTATTCAAATGAGCAATCAACAGTGATTCTGCATGCAACCAACAGATACACTACTTTTTATCTTTAGCTATTCTAAGAAGATATGTTTAATTGAGAGAAAATACTAACTTTTAGATCAGCAGTATGACTGTAATTACATAACTGCATTATAATATATAATATAATATAGGTATAAACTGTAGGCTTCATAAGGAGAGAGCAGACCATATGGAAGTAGCAGAGTCAGAACATATAAACAGCATAAACTGAATTAGGCATACGCAAAAGACCAAAGTATGAATCTTTCCAATCAACATTACTGTACCTAAGCTGAAAATGCATGTTTTAAGAAGACAGAAAACGTGGAAAACAGAGGTTTAACTTCTATTGTAAACCTCTGTTATATTCAAGAACTGGTGGCTTCCTCTGCTGCCCAATAAAAACGGCTGAAACAGGACATATGACTATACTGAAAAGACTATACTTATTCTTTTCATTTCTAAATTATTTTTGGAGTCTTCCCACAAAGGGAGAGCTAAAGTTCATAGGTAGCTAATGAAAACTAAACCAGTGAAACTGTCAATCATTGTCCACTGGAGGGCATCATTGTTATAGTGCGAATTAGAGTTAAACACACACACACACACCCCTTCTAAGCTGCTTATCCTCCTGGGTCTCGGGGGGAAGGCAGGATACACCCTGGACAGGTCACCAGTCCATCACAGGGTGTTAGCAATCAATAGTCATTCCAGAAGATAGAGCTCAGGCATGTTGTGCGCTATATAGACCCACCTAAAAACCCCTAAAAACAGGATGTGATGTGGAAGTCATGCATGTCATGAAATAAGTATGTAATTGTACACTGGAACCTGCAGCGTCAATCTCTGCAGCATAATTTGAATCTTCCTTGTAGCTCATTGATGAGAGGGTTTTCCAAATTTTGGATTCTAAACTTTGTTAATACGCATTTATATTTGTAAGTAGAAAGATATTTGATTATGATTTGAATTAGACAATAAGCTCCAAATCTGTTCAACGAAACAAGTGCCTTGACATCTGCAGTAACATTATTATTGGTATTTAAATCCACATCCACATCTATGAAACAACAGACCAGATAGTTTAGATTAGGTTATATTAGTCATAGAATAAAACATTTACACATGTATATATACTTATGCATATCTTGCCACAGCCCATGATATTGGTGGTGTTGCAGGTAAATGCAGTGCACCTCAGCATTTTTGTTATACAGTCTTGTGAAAGTAAGTTACAGAGCACAGACTCCTCAACATTTTAATGCACAATTACTGTCCATTTGCTAAATTTAACATATTCAAATGAAATTAGAGTGTGCAAAATTTATGGAACATTTTATATTTTGTTAAACTCAGCAGATGAATAGAAATTATAAACCGAAATTTACAGGAAAATGTCATATTTAGGTCTGTTCCCTGTAGAGGATATATTAACTTGCTTTGAATTTTTTTTATAGAAAAGTAACAAAACAGATATCTGTAGAAATTGTGCTGTATACAGTGCTTCAGAAGGGGGCAATGTTGTACTTATTTAGCCTTTAAATGGGCCATGAGTGCAGTACGTCTGGGCACCTCTTATCTCCTCTTATCACAGAGTCAGTCCTGTCATTCTCCTGAGCCTTTTATGTGTGTACAGATGAATGCAGAAGCTGGCTGAGGACACCTTGTGGGTGAACACACCACAGCCAAGGACAGCCCACAGTGGTTGAAAGTGCATGATCAAAGTGCACTCCATTAGCAGTGACAGCCTCTCTTTCTCTCCGTGTCTCTTCCCCTCACGTGCCGAGTGGGTGAGAAAAAGATAGATAAGAGAAAAGATGTGTTCATCCCCTGCTGAGGAAGGTCAGCTAACCCTTCTGCCAAAGCCCTTCAGCTTGGTAATCTTACAGAAATTCGTGCAAGCTGGAGTTTGAAACAAGGTTGAGGCAGAAGTTTCAGCAGAATTTCAGCTTAGTGCTTTCCATAATGGTCTCATTTCAGATGATTCTGCCATTTTTATGTCAATTATCATCTCTGTCCCTCCACTACTGGAGACTGCTACCAAGCTAACTGATTCATTCTAGGAAATAGAGGACTATCCATCCCAAAACTACCATTTAAATCCATATGTTTGAAAGCAGTAGGGTCTGGCCAGACACTCAGTGCTTCAACCAAGCCAGAATGTAAATATCAAGACTATTTTTGTCCACTTTTTCTTGTTAAGCCCACATTTTCAAGGATAACAGTCTTTCACAACATGCATTTTAGAGATGCAGACACGCTGTTGGCCATTTATGCTTTCAGCATCTAAAAATAGCCTAAAAAGCTGATTTCACTTCTGCAAAAGTGTTTTATTTCAGCCAGTCAGTTATAATGTGTTACACCAAACACTGCTTTTTAGAGACAAGATATGGAAATATCTTCACATGAAGTGTATTTCTGTAGTATCACTTAAATAGACTCCACTGTGAAGTCAGGCAACAGACAAGACTGTCAGAGATGACTTGGCAATTTTGGAAAAAAGTTTACTTCTTTCAGCTGAATTTTGAAAGAATTCTCAGTTATACGAGGTGAGACCAGATCAGTAAACTGTCACATGCAAAAGTCTCAACACCTCAACACTATATTGCCAAAAGTATTCACTTACTCATCCAAATAATTGAATTCAGGTGTTCCATCACTTCCATGGCCACAGGTGTATAAAACAAAGCATCTAGGCCTGCAGACTGCATCTACAAACATTAGTGAAAGAATGGGTCGCTCTCAGGAGCTCAGTGAATTCTAGTGTGGTACCGTGATAGGATGACACCTGTGCAACAAGTCCAGTTGTGAAATTTCTTCGCTAATAAACACTCCACAGTCAACTGTCAGTAGTATTATAACAAAGTGGAAGTGATTGGGAACAACAGCAACTCAGCCACAAAGTGGTAGGCCATGTAAAATGACAGAGCGGGGTCAGCAGATGCTGAGGCGCATAGTGCACAGAGGTCGCCAACTTTCTGCAGAGTCAATTGCTACAGACCTCGCTAAGTCAGTAGAATGATACATGTGTATGTGTTTGCTTTCACAACAAAACCTCAGTGGTAACTTTGTAGAAGAAGGAAGAACGTTATCAACTTTAAAGTATATCAACATAATCAAATTTTATATTAGCTGAGCTATTTTGGATCAGCTCTATTTGTCCACTCATCATGAAATGTTCAAAGGATGTTAAAAAACAATGGTTTTTGGAGGTTTTGATATGACCCTATCTGATGACGATATCCTTTCATATATTGGGAGACTGAAGTGTTTGTTTTATCTGTGTTTTCCATCAAAGCAAAGAATGCATGCACACAAACAGGACAGAAAAGGAGTAAAAATAGCTCAGTGTTAATAGCTTTCACTCAGATACTGATGTGCTCAATTTCCTCCAGTACATCACCCACTTCGTTGTCCTTCATCCTACAGTATTGTGGACCATCTCTAGCGTTTTGGGGGCTCAAAAGAGGATTTTTGGGGGCCGCCCATCTTGCTTAATGATGTACTAGTAGAGGCTTACTAATAAACAATGACAACCACAAGGTGTCCAAATGATGTACATTTATAGGTGGCCAATTTGTGTATTAATGATGATTGGATGCTCGTTTGGGGTTTTAATCATTTAGAGTCTAAATTACAGACCTTCTCGTCTCCAGCTTATTTCAATCTACCCTGGTGGTGACACGTTGCTTTATCATTATAAATGCTTTACTTTCACATATTTAGGTGGAATGATTTTTCATCTTTGGTGACTCCTCATGTTTCATGTGATTGACTGGTGGCTATAAACCTCACACTTTCATATGCATTAGGATTAATCACCACCTGAACTCTGGACCTGGAGTAACAGAGAAGTTGTTAACCACGTCTGTGTTTGTTAGGTTTTGTGAAGCTAAAAGTCAGAAGGTCTCACTGAACCTGCCCAATTAGACAGACTTCTTCATTATGGCATAATCTTAAAACCACAAAAAACAAAACATTTTATCTTCAATCTTTTTTTCCTCTACATTTTCTTTTGCTTTTCTGTTTTTTTTTTTCTTTTTTGAGACATGATTAACTTGTTGCTTCCCCTCTATGAAAGTATCTTAGACCTTGTTCAGACTGCAGACCAAATCAGATTTTTAGCATATCCAGATTGATTTTTAAGTCTTAGCAGCAAATAAACACATGAAATCATCACATTTGGAGGTGGTTTCAGATACGATTCCAATCAGATTTTTACAGATGTGTCTCATTCTGGATGCTCTGGCCACTCAAATCAGTTTTCAAAGGGTGTTATTGTCACATACAACATGTCACACAACAACAGTCTCAAATCCAGAGTGACAGAAGTGCTGGGACTCAAGTAGAGTGCCAAAGATTCATACCCGAGAATTTTGAAGAGTTTGGAGGGTAAGATGAACCTCCATCTCTCCTGCATCTGAAATCCGTGTCACCAGTGTAGCTACGTAGTTACTGATGCCTGCATCGTTACCACAGCAACCCGTATCTGCACACACAAATCCCATCTGGTCACTTGTAAATGGCAGTGAATACAGCCATCTCAAAAAATCAGAAATAAGAAACAAATCTGGTTTGTCTGTAGCTTTGACATGATGCTACAATAATGACCCAGAAGTTGTTAGAGGGCCTTCTGGTGGCCACAGTGCCCTGAGCAGTTGCTTATGTCCCTTGTTAGATAGAGCCTGCAGTGACTGCATTTGTGTTCTATCCCGTGAGGTCTTCCTCGACATGGTGGAGAACTACCCCACGTGCCTGCGTGTGCTGGTGCTGGCTGAGAACGCCATCAGCCCCGAGTTGCAGCAGCAGATATCCGACTTGCTGTCTGAAGGCGAGGACGATGATGATAAGGAGGCCGAAGCCCGTGGCAGCTTTGTAGCACCCCGAGAGAAGCCCGCCTGGCTCCCTCACAGCAGTAAGGGCTGATCCACACTCTCTCTCTCTCTCTCTCTGCCTCACGCTCTGCTTCAGACTGTTTCAGTTAGGCTCTTTTACTTTTGCTCTCTTTTCTCTTTCTTTGTGGGAAAGACTGTCCAGGGGTCACCGGTTGACTCTGAAGAACAAGAGCCTTGGTGTTTAAAGTAATAAAGGGGTATTTGTAGCCTTTCTTGTGCAATATGAGAACAGATTGTATGCTTTTCAATAAGTAGAGAGTTGTTTCTGTATAAAAGCCAGTAAAAGAAGGTAGCTTTTAACTCTGTGTACCTGGTGAATGAACATAATCGTATATAAAGTAAATGAAAAAGGGAAAAAAATAACTGTAGAAAGAGAAGCAGGGATATAGAACTCAAAGTAGTCCTTTCCTTTCTTCCTTAGAATGACATTTTCATTTACCTGATTATCTCTGACCCTTTCAGGCTCCAACTCCCAGATGGTCCTGATGACATCAGGACTGGGTGAGAGCTTTTTGGCAGAGACAGAGATGTGATAACTGGAGCTGCCTTTGGTTTTAGGTTTGCACTGCACGCCGCTACCGCCAGACCACCTGTTAGCGTGCAACCACTCATACTGCATGACCTGTAGCACTTAGCGGTATACCGTTCAAAGCTGGCACAAAATGAAAACCTCGATCACCAAGTGACTTATGATACTCTATAGTGAATTATTTATTTTCCAGATGTACAGATTATTTATAAGCAGCTGTTTAAGCAACCAGTGTACTCTTCATTTGAACAGCTACGTAGGATTGTTGTGATGGCCTGATGTCTGAATAAATCTATTTACATCTTTTTTTTAATTGTTTTGTCCTGTTCAAAACTGTGTCTAGTTGACATTTCATGATGAACATAAAGGTATCAAAAGAGAGAAAGTATAATTGCAAGGGGAATTCCACCAGTTGTTCTGAATTTCTGCAGAATTCAGCTGTTTAGAGTTCTGTTCTAGAGAAACGACATTAGACGCTGATGTCTTTACAGCGGCAGTGATGGGAACCAGGGGTCGCAGTGTCTACAACACAAATATCACAATTTTATTTGCTATCCAAAACCATCAGTGAACATGGTAACATAGAGGAAATATAATAAACCATTTTCACTGGCAGTGCCCTTCATGTACCTTTCCACCATAAATATATAAAAAAATAGACCATAAAGAATCCCGAAAATTGTCTTAAAAATGTCGATCAGACATCAGGCAGCATTTCCATGACCATTTCAGGTTATAACTTTCTCTAAGGGAGCTTTAGAAGCATTAAACTCTTAGGACTTCTAGTTCCTATCACCACCACTGTGCACAATTCGGTCAGTAAGTTTCTCTAGAAAAGTGCATTTCACACTAAACCACTCTGAATTACTTGGCTTACATATAAACTGAATTTTTTAAAAAGTGGAAAATGTGGTGGAATTCCTCTTTAAGAAGAGTACATAGAGTACGCTTCTGCTATTACTGCAATGAGAGACACTCCGCACATTACAGAATTCACAGTAAGCATCTTTCTTTCCACAGTCCAGTTGAAGGTGTTATTGCTTATTGCCTAGGAGTGAATGTTAAAAAGTCTACACACCCTTAGTGAAATTGCAGAATTTTTGTGATGTAAAACCAGAAGTCATGTCAATTTTTCCATCTATAACAACCTTAAATCTAACAAAATTCAAGAGAAATACAGATAATTATTAGAAATAATAATAATAACAACAACAACAAAATCCTACAATACCCGGGTTGCATAAGTGTGGACACTCTTATAAAATGGGTGTAGCTGTGTTCAGAGTTAAACAATCACATCCAAAATCATGTCCAAAAATACATAGTATACATTTACAATCACTATATACTTACCTAGAGCAACATTAAATGACCTGGTAGATAACTGGCCACTCCTTGCAGGTGATGACAATCCCCTATATTCTGCACATCTGGGCTGTGGGGTACATAAACTGAAGTCATTTCTCACAAAAAAAAAGGATCAAAGCCCATCTAAAGTTTGCAAAATTACATCTAGTCACCTTAATCCATTAGATGTGACAAAGGTTTAAGATTTTGGCCTGAATTCCAGAGGATTTGTTGCAATAACACCAGGCAAGATAATGGATATTTCCAAATATAAAAATCTGCAGGCCTCTGTCAGAAAGCTGAAGATGAAGAGGAATTTCTAACTCCAACATGATGATGTAAGCCGTATCAGAGTCGACCTTCAGAAAAAGAAGCTCTGGCCCAGTCAGAACCTTGATTGCACATTGAAACATTCGATTGATCACCTGGCAAGTCCAGGAGGAATGGGAAAAATTGAAAAGTCCAAGTGTAAAGACTTATTTAATGGCTTAAAGAGGAGCTTAGTGAAGTAGTTGTGCACACATAAAAAGCAGGGGGTTTATTATTTTACATTATTTTGTTAATTATTCTTTTTTCTCATGAATTGCGTTGGTTGCAAAATCCCATTAAAGATGTAAACGTGTTTAACATGATTTATCTTAACATCACAAAACCCTGCAATTTCAATAAGGGTGTGTATTCTTTTTCTGTGTACTGTAGCTGAACATGGTGAACAGTCTAAGCACTTCAGTGTCTTCACATCAGATGCAGCATGGTGTTCTTGAAACCTTCTAAAACTCTCCTGATAACGGTGTCACATTTCAGTGCTGTTATGCTGCTCAAACAGCTCCTGTGCAAAGCTGATTAAGCTGTTTATACCATTCCAGGACAACTGTGATCCGATTAAAACTCTTTGTTCCAACCTCTTATGTTTCATGCGTTTCTAACCTGCCTCATCGGTTCTCCACAGCGGTGCAGCACCATGTTTATGAATGTATATGTTTTGGCATTCATCTCTATAATTTTTTCTTTGGTGTTACTGTTCTGTTTGAAGCTACAGACTGAAGATGTAATCCATAGCATGGGGGTCTTGAATAGGAGTATATGTTGAACAAAGGGAAAAGGACCGTGGTGAAAGTCTGAAATGAAACATGGCACTGAATTGGCACGGTGTACACGGCATGTAAGCTTTATTAACACGACACAAATGGGATTTTTACCTGTGTAGACAACGGTAGGGCACTGGAAGCAAGTGGAACGAGGAGGCAGTGTTTAACACCACAGACTCCAGAACGGTCATGCCCTCCACTGGTGGCAGCAATGATTCAACCTTCTGATTCGTGACTTCCCACAAGAAGATGATGTACAGTTTCAGGCCTGTGACATATTGCCTTTCCAAGATAACAGGCAAGACTCCCACTGAGAGTCTCTCCACTTCACTTTCACTCTAATCTACATCAATTGGCTCCAGTATGTAAGAACACTCATGTTCTTGGTAAGCAGTAGCAGCTTTAGCTGGAGCAGAATGCTCTGGAGTTTCCTCAATTTACCAGCTATTGTCAGTCTGATTAAGCAGCTCTCTGAAGAGTATCGGAAAACGAAATGGACACCATTGTGGGTGAAACTTTTTCGCAAAGCAGCTGCCAGGAAAGCCAAATAATACCAGAGGAACAGGCCTTCTATAATTAATGAAAGGGCTCGGAAATCTCCTGAGTTGCTAAGTGACCGAGACAAATGGAAGGCAGTATTTTTCCCCAGTCTCTAGTGGTGTAATGAATCGTCTTCCACACTAGTCTTCATCCAGGAGGTGGGTGCCAAAAATGATAAAGTACCAATTAGACCATTTCATTCCACAGTATGAACTTAAAGCTGCACGATTTTTTTTTCCTGTTCTAATGTAAAAGTCAGAGGTAAGAGATCGGATTTTGCCGTTTTTTTTGGGCCCACTTCATATTTTTGTTTTTAAAAAAAAAAAAAAAAAAAAAAACACTTGCAGAGGCTCTAAAAGAAGGTCCTGGCTTGATGTTTAGGTCTCAAATGAGAAATCAACATCATACTGATAAATATTTGATGACAATAGTAGACAATTCACTTACATCCTCAGAAGACACATCCTTCACCAAATTAAGAGCTCTCTTTAAAAACTCTCCAACTCACTCACGATCAACAGATTCATCCCCTTGGGGAAGGGGTCTGAAGTACAACCCACATCTCTAAATGTTCTTCCACATGTTATGGAAGAGAGGTCTCCAAATGCTCAAAACTTAGTGCAGTTTCAAGTTCCAGCCCAGAGTATTAACCCACACTCTTGACAAGATGGGAGGGTTTTTGTTGTTGTTGATAGTTTTAATAATAAACTGTTGTCCAGTGGGTGCTATGTGTAAAATGTTGGTCAGGGGCCGTATTACAGAACCTTCTTAAGACTGAAATCTTCTGCTTAGTCACAATAACAATTCCAGTTTGGACTGCATGCAGGACAGAAGCTATGACAGAACAACAGTTCTCAAGTTCATAATCTTATCCTAACTCCAGATGAGAAAACAGTATTACAGAAACATCCTAACTAGACTACATTTCCTAAATTCTGTCCTAACTAAGATAAACACCAGAGGAGTCTTGACTTGTTTTAACCCTGTTTCTATTGTTTTGTGCAGTGTCAGGCAGTCCAGTTCACTATAACAAGCATGATGGAAAACGGTGCTTTGACTTAGGTTTTTTTCTAACAGCGTTTAAAAACCCCAGATGCTGCAGACACGAACTCCACCGTCCTCTCTTATGACCTTCGTGTGTTAATGCTGATGATGAAATATTAGCGACGGTGGCGAAGAACGAGGAACGGAGCTGAACGTGTGTTTATTAGGAGGATTAATGTTAGCGCGCTCGGCTAAAGCGTTTGGAAAATGAAACTGAAATTGGACAGCGGCTCTGGTAAAAAGCACGAGGCGCTGCCACAATATTTTAACCTTCAGTTTATCGCGCTTAAGTTAGTTTTTAATTGTTTTTACCTTTTATGTACATCGGTAACGGTAGCTAGCTGCTTAGCTAACTAACTTGATTGCGTGTACGATCAGTTGCTAGGTAACAGACATGACGGTTGATTATCGACTTCTATGGAGCAAGTTAAGATTTCGTACTCCGAGATAAGATGCTGTAAGATAAGATATGATTCCTGAAACAATACAGTTGTTATGATTTGCTTCTGTAATACCGACTTGTGTAAAATCTTATCTTGACCTGTCAGCTTTTTAAGTTTAGACAAAAAGATAGGAAGTTCCTGTAATACGGCCCCGAGTGTGCAGCTCAAATCAATGATTGAAGCAACCGCCGCTGCAGCTTTGGATCACCTGCTGAAATGAAACGTTAAGTTAATCAGGGGCCTGAGCGCCGCTTCACAGCGCAGCCACAGCACTTCAGTCATGGAAATCTAATCTGAGCTGCGAATGAATCCAAAGCAGTGTGTGGAATTTTAACCACTTTTATAAATAAATTATATTCACTCCTGTCAGGACCAACCGCCTAAGCATTTTCCTCAAGGTGCCTACCAGTTTTAATAACAGCTTCACTGAAGTTGACCATCTTCTGATAAACTACACCATTCATGATCCATGTGCCTGTCTGATCAACTGCTCTTCACTGAAGTTGTAAACCTTACTGAACATTTCACCTACCAGTCATATCTAACATCCTGGATGTGTCCAACACATTAAGCAGAACCCAGATTTTTTTTGACACAATGTCACTAAAATCAGCAGGTAAAAGGCAAATTTTACACCCATTTTCAGCATCATTCACACAACAGTCCCATTACTACATCCCAGACAGTGGTTCCAAACTGCAGTCTTGTGGACCCCCTGCCCTGCACACTTTCAACATTCCCCACTCAAACACACCTGATCCAGCTCATCAGGACATGATCAAACCCTTTATACATTACATAAGGTATTCTGGAGCAGGATACACATGAAACTGCACAGTTTTATGCAGGATTTCACATTATACATCATCACAGTCTGAACAAAACCTGTCTGTTATTCATGAGATTTTATTTTTTTTAACTGAATTTGAAGATGCTGGGTGTCCTTAAGAAGGTGTAACAAATCACTTGGAGAAACTGATAAACAAAAAGAGATGCTGTCTTGTTCCATTCCTCTCTAGCCAGTTCTTTTCTTTCCCCTGTAAAAATGTTAGTTTTGGACATACAAGGTTTTGTTGTGACAGCGATGATTATGTACTAATAATATCCTCATATTAAATAAAATTTAACTTATGCACAGTGAAAAGCTGCATTCAGTACATGTGGCGGCAATTTTGCACCATTTCCCCAAAAGAAAAAATGTAAACACACACTTTATGGTCAGTTTGTGTGAACCAAGCTTCCCCATTTCCCTTATAAACTTGTACTACTTGTACCATAAACAGAAATCTAGCGCGGCCCAGAAGAGGACGGGCTCCGCTGAGTCCTCTCAGCGTTTCTTAGGAAGTTTTTCCTGCTCTTGTTAAAATAGTGGCCTAAAAAATAAAATACAAATAAAACAGTTTTTATCAGATGAAATGAGTAACGCCACTGATTTACTGAAGCCCTTTTAGTAGAGCAGGACTTTTCAGATATAATGCCCACACTGTGTAGACAAAACCTGTCTGGCTCTCAGGCCGATTCTACACACACAGCGTGACCACCTGGAGGCGCTCTAACATTAGCAACCGCACTGCCGGTAGTGCGACCAGTGACGTCACACCAAGAGATGACATGCCTCAAAAGAAGTGGTGGAAATGAATGGTGTCAGTACAAATGTAAGGAATCAGTTTAAAATAGTTTTATTTGTTTTTAAAATATACATATGAATATAGAAATTGAGAAAATAAAATTAGTTGAGTTTAACAGTCTTTTCTGTAGAATTTTTCTTTTCTAGGGTTTTTTTTGTTTCTTTTTTTTACAGGAAGGGGAAAAGAAAAAAAAAAGAAAAAAAAAGAAAAAAAACGAAGTCAGTCATTAAACAATGCGTCGCTACATGACCATGAAAGCTTAACGCTCAGGTGAGGCTGAAAGGAGACTCTACAAAGCCATGGAAGAACACAGTGCTGGGGGTCGAGAGGGTGGGCTTATAGGATGGGTGGGTGTGGTATGTTGGGTTTGGGGTGGGGGATGGGCAGAAACATTCAAGTTAACTGAACAGAAGGAGCACCATTTTGGTACAATTAAACAAAGGTGTGGTTTGTGCACCAAATGATCGCGAAAGTGGACAGACACGTTTTACACAGACGAACTAGATGGATTTGAAATCTGCCTGAGTCATTATTGTGAAATTCACAGGCTTTGCTGTCACATTCCTAATTCTGCACCATAAATGCAAACTACAATCAAATTAAAGGGCACCCCTGTGAATGTCAGAGGACTTACAATCAAGCGTGAGAACAAAAGGACAAGTAAGGTTTGTAAAACGCAAGGACAAAAACACTAAAGGAAACACATTCTTAACAACTGTATAGCGAAGGGGGACCCTTTGGTATCGTAACCAAGTGTGCACATTTACACAGTACAAATTTTTCAAAGACTAAAAGAAAACGGAGCACATCTGGAGTGTTGGACTGAAGTCAAGCCAACATAACAAGGAAAGCAAAGACAAATACTGTACGAAGTAAAACACTGGACTGCAGGCTGGTTTAAAGAGTTTACCAAAGCCTGAAGCTTAACTCAGATAATGTTATTCCCAACACCACAGCTCCTTTACTGATTTTATATTTACACATTTTGCTTCTACCATTTGTTCTGTGTCGGCACATTCTGCCATCATCACAGTTAAAACTGGACTTGAAACTACTTTCAAAAGACATGGCTTTGAGATGCAAAACACCTCATCAAAATAATTCTTTCACTCACTCATGTTTAGCAGGCTAAAATTCTCCACAGTGGGGCGACCATGAGCACTCAAACAGCCTTGGACACTTTCTAAGGGCAGCATTTTGCATTAGTTGTTTCCATCAAGTCTCTTCACAAATGAATGCAAACACTAACGTTTTTGCTCCTCAGTAGTTTCCATCAAACGTATTTAACACAAAATGATGCTTTATGACTTCATTACATGCAAAAAAAAACCTGTCGTCACATACATTTTGGGTTGGGTTATCGCAGAAGTTAAATCTGACATGACTCCATCTTTAATTTCATGTGTAAGCTTGTGTACATACTGATAAGGAAGTCGGATTTATTTATTTGATTTTATTACTATTTTTTCCTGGAAGTATCTGATTATTCGAATGGTCATGTAAACAGCATATTGCAACCTAGAAATCCCATTAAGGAATCCGACAAAGAGGCTGGATTTTAGCTCAGTAATCACATTTCTCAGTGTATGTAAAGTCTTACTCTGATTTCTTTCAGATTTCTCAGTCTGCGCATGTGCGAAACAGATGGCTGTACCGGAATAAGCAAGGAGCGAAACCAAATACAATCTCAACCAAATGAAGCATTTAAATATTCATCTCCTAGACGATGTGTGTGTGTGTGTGTGTGTGTGTGTATGTGTGATACACACACACACCACTTTATCAGGTACACCTTGCTAGTAAAAGGTTTGACCCTCTTTTGCCTTCAGAACTGCCTTCATTCTTCGTGGCTAACTTTCAACAAGGTGCTGGAAACATTCCTCAGAGATTTTGGTTGGTTGAGTTACTGTTGCCTTTCTATCATCTGGAACCAGTCTGCCCATTCTCCTCTGACCTCTCACATCAACAAGGCATTTTCATCCACACAACTGCCACTCACTGGATATTTTCTCTTTGTCTGACCGTTCTCTGTAAACCCTAGAGATGGTTGCATGTGAAAATCCCAGTAGATCAGCAGTTTCTGAAATACTCAGACCAGCCCGTCTGGCACCAACAACCACACCACGTTCAAAGTCACTTAAATCCCCTTTCTTCCCCATTCTGATGCTCGGTCTGCACTTCAGCAAGTTGTCTTGACCACCTCTACATGCCTAAATGCATTGAGTTTTGGCCGTGTGATTAACTGATTAGCTATTTGTGTTAAAAAGCAATTGAACAGGCGTACCTAATAAAGTGGCCGGTGAGTGTATATTTTTAGGGAAATTTTTTTAAACTTGTGAGTGTATAGGTTGGTTGCAAAATAGAAATCCAATTACTGTCTGACTCAAAGAGACTTGGAGTTTCCCATTATCTGATTACTTAAGTGCATGTAAATGTGTTGATCAGATTACTGACAAAATCTGATTTTCTGCAGTTATCAGACAATTAAGGGCATGAAAACACACTCAGTATCCATTAAGAAAAAACCTATTATAATATTAGAGAATTTATGTTTCCAAAGCCTGACGACCATTACTATGCTTTTCATAACAATCCTTTGGATGGAAACATGGCTAATGACACTGTGTGTCCTTGTTTTCTGAAGAGCTTATAAATTCTAGGGGATGTGATTTTTGGGGGGATTATTTTTAAAGGGTAGCATGAATTAGAGCTCAAGATATTTATATTTTAAACATCATCTGAAAAAACGAATCAAGTCTTGACCTCAGAATCAAAAGTCCCATAAAACTTGGAAATATGTATGGCTACATCCCAAATACACACACACACACACACACACACACACACACACACACACACACACACACACACACACACAAACAAACGATAAAAGGTGTGTTACTCTGGCTACAGGCTGTACTGAAGGTTAAAAGGAGGATAAGAGTGAGCTTAATATGTGGTTCCCTTGCTGATGCGTCTGATAAAAAAAAGATGACAGTTCTGACATTTCAGTTCCCCCCCCCCCGTTTTTGCTCAAATTTCTCAGTCAACATTCTGCTTCCATTGTGCGTCAGGTCACCTTGGATGAAAGAAGAGAACTGTCAGTTAACCATGCACTCAATTATAGTCATGATACAGAGTCATTAAACTTGCAGCACACCAGATGTAAAAGCCTATTTATACGCACAGTACATTACATCATTTCTTCACTTTCCTTTTCTTTCTTACATTTTTTTTGTATTTGCTCTCGTCTACATCCCATCTGATGAAGCCATGAAATATTTAAGGACGTCCATTTCCATGAGCAAGACCCTGACAGACTGTTCTCTGTCTCCCCCTCTCCTTTAAACATCACAGAGCTATTTTCGAGCATGATAAAACATCAATTATTCAGCACAGGGGCTCGTTACAGTTCTATTCATTATGGGCCGTTACAATTACATATGGAGAGGGGAAAAAAGATGGAACAGCAGGAACAAAGGATGAATAACGAGAGGAAAAGCAGAGGTGGATCTGGGAGCCCTTCCGTCACACATTCTGTTTGTCTCAACAGAGAAAACGGAGCTGAATTATTGAAGGCAGGGAGTGCAGTGTAGTGTTGTGTAGGCCAGTCACAATGTAAATACATGCAGCAAGTCTGTTACAGAGTGGCTGAAGTCTCATGGCCCTTTGACTTAAACTTAATAATATGCATTTTACTACAACTGGCTGATATGTTTTACACTCGCAAGGTTAGGAGTCATGGTTGCACAACACACAATTACCTATGACGTGTAACCTTGAGCTAGATACTGCAAATATTCAGCGTACGCATCTGATTTCCCATCGACTTTTCTTTTTCCTCTGCATGAAACACGCATGGAGCACAGCGTCTGGATAGCAAGGACCTGAAACATCCAGTGGTCGAGTAACCAAAAGAAATCACATCTCCGAATATGAATAAAAACCAACACAGAATGTGTGAAATAGTACATAAAGGCAACATGCACAGTGTTTTCGACCATCTTCAGAGTATAAAATGAACACAGATGTATAAAAATGTCGCGCTGCCGTGTCTCTGACGCGCCAGTTCTGGAAATCTGAAACCTTTTTTTTAAACTCAGACCCCCAACTTGAACCAAGCCTTGAAACCATTCAAGATGTCTGGAAAGAAAATCAAAGTAAAGCCATCTTTATAAACGGTCAATGTCAGACGGGCTGATTATAACGCCTCAATGAGGACTGCAAGTCTGAATAAACTTACACACAAATAAAACACTTTAAAAACAAAAAGAAAACATGAAAAACAACAACACAAAAGTGGTTGCTACATAAACAGAATAACTACTTTTCTTTTGAGCAATAATGGCTTACATCAAATTCAGGGCTAATATCAAAACTGTCCAACAGGTGAGGCTTATTTAGTTCTACACTCAAAAGACATGAAGGACAGTCGTTTGGACAGCTCAGTATCTAATATTGTGGACTGTAGGGCTAAATGGACTGTCTTTGTACTTCAACAGAAGTGTAATCTTACAAAAAGAGCGTCATAACTGACAGAACTGTTCAACTACCTAGAGTATAATTCCATTTTTGGAAGTACTTCAAAAGGTATGTTATGCATAGTTCCAAGTAAATGGCATTAAAGTACTGAATATGGACTCCAGCGACAATCAGCTGATTGCTGACAGTAGCTAAGAGAACACATTACTACCCATATAACTAAACAACAAATCACAAATCCCACTGTTTCTCCAATACTGAGCTCTCAACTCACAACTATAGTCATCAGGGTTACATGCCTTTTAAAACAGCATTTTAGAACGTAATACAGTTATTTGCTGTTGTTTGCTGGTCTTTTTAATCTAAATTAAATAGATAAATTTGATTAGCTACGGGGCTCCAGTTTCATTTAAATAAAGACGTAATACCTTAGCGCATTCTACCATCTGTTTAAAGTCCAATAGTGCTCACCATGATGTGGAAATTAACAAGAAATTTACTTCTTAGTCGATCAGCAAAAACAACAAAAAAAAAAAAAATATCAACCAAAACAAATAAATACACGCCAAGGACAAAATATCTGCTTCAAAACTTAAATCTCTGGTTTAAATATCAGTAGTCAGATTAATCAGCATGGATGTAAATGAATACCTGATGTTGAAAACAACAAACTAAATAAAAGCCTCAAGATCTTCCCATAGTTTAAGATACTCATAAAAAGGGTGTCCTTTTTCAGTTAAGTCAAGAATTACAGTGGTAGATCTATGAAGAGAGGTGTTTGAAGATTTTGTCTGCGCAGTGGAGGTTTTTTCTCAGTTCCATGTGAGCTGAAAGTAGACTTAAGGAGTAATACTTCCTCTTAAAGGGCAACAGGGAAACCCCTCATTCAGAAAAAGGGTCAGGCACTGTAAGTCGAAGAAAGAATCCGTTAGATTTCATGAAACCTGCACCATTCCATCCACGCCAGACCACCTGATCTGCGAACAGTCTGCCCAAATTTTTTAAACCAAGGGCTCTCACTGGGAAACCCTTAATGAAAACAGCGGGTCCTTGCTTCTGTTTTGTGCGCTATTCCAGTTCCTGACAGCAAAACAGCAATACATTACAGGGCTATTCCATCTCCCCCATAACAATACATCGGCCACATGTAGAGGTGTCTTTATATGGCTATATCCTGTGGTCCTCTTCTCATTTACACCAATTCTGGGAGTCTGGCATTCTCATAGGGCACCCCAAGTATTGTTCCATTGATCTGTTACGTTTCAGAATGACTTTTTAAGATACTAACTGATTGCCTCAACTCATACATTTCATAAATGCCACATCAAAGTAAACTTCCAGCTTCTGAGAAGTTTCTGAAGAGTTACAGTAATGAATCGGCAAAAAAGGTGATCACACCACCACCTCCCTGCCTCCCTTTGTGGGCTGCTATGACTTGTGATTGCTAGCAAGCAGAAGAGCACTGTAAGTAAACAGAGAAACGAGGTGTGGGTCTTCATCTCAGTCCAGCAAGTTTCCATGTTCTTGCGCTCTGGTAAGGCTGTCCTTGCGGTGCAGGTGATGGACTCCCATCCTTTTGGGGCTCTTGTGTGGCCGACTAGAGCCACTCTGGGTGTGGTGCCGCTGAGACGGGGGCTTATCCGTGTAATCCTCATGCCCGGCATGGACCCTGGAGCCAATGATAGGAAAATCCTGTGGCAGCACATCCCTCTCCTCGGCAGAGCTGCCTGCCGACCCAGCGTCTTCCGCAAACTCTTGCCGCTTGGCAGAAGCTGGGCTGGTTTCCACTGTGACCATTGTATCACCACTGGCGCCGTCCTCATTGTCAACAGCCATAAGCAGACGCTCGCTCTCCTCCTGAGAAAAGTCGGCGCCATACTGTCCTCGTTTGGTGCGCAAATCTGCTACGCTACTGGTGTCCGTGTCCAGGCTGGACTCTCTGCTGGCCGTCCAGCTTTGAGCAGAGGAGCCTTCTTCTCCATCTGAATAAGCGCCACGCGAGATTCCTTGGTCTGAAGATTCTCTTCCTGACTTACTATTGCGACTCCTTTGAAGCTCCTTTACAGTCTCGCTGCTGAAGGAGGTGCGGTTGACAAGGGTGCCCTCTGAAGATGGTGCTATTTTCTCCACGAACATCCGCTGCCAGTTGGCGAGCAGGTCTTCTTCAGAACTCCCTGAGCTGGCAAAGGCACTCGGTGGCTGCGGTGGGCTGCTGAAGGGGCTGGACTGGCTGGATAGAGGGTCGGTGATGTCCGTTTGCTGGGGTGTTCGGGGGAGTGATGTGTGCCCTCCGCCTAAGGACAGGGATAGGTTTTGTTAGAATTTTATCAGTACTATTACTCTTAGCAAAACTGCTTACAGTGTCAATGTTTCACTGCTGCTCAGCTATCTTAATAATATTATTCTAAGAGTTTATGTCAAACCTTATCAATAATATTTTTTAACTTTTACAAGTGGAACTAGCTGTCAGGAGGCATACTTACCTGAAGAAGAGGATGTCCCAGAGCGCCAGCCTCCGTCAGACACAGCGGGGCTGTTCGGAACAGTGCGCTGCCGTTCTCCTGCTTCTTCCTCGTTTTGCACCAGGCTGAGGGAGATTGCCTGCCGTGTGGCGTAGGTGCAGTTGGGCAGCGGGCTGTTCTTGGGGATCTTTACCTTGTCGTCAGAGGAGAACTCTATCACCTTGCGGCCAGGGTAGAGAGGGTGCGGAGGTGGTGGTGCAGGGTATGGGTTCAGCTTCTCGAAGGAGGGTGCCATGTCATCAACCAACGGACCATCTGGACTGGCCTGACTTCGACACATGCCGTTAACGTGCTGCTGATCGGACGTAGTGCTGCCACTCTGCCTAGTATGTCCTGGACCCCCATTCTCATTCTGGGGTCCAGTCATATCAACGTGGACGAACACATCTTCGGCCACTGGCCGACCAGCACTGCTGCTGGACTGCGCCGAGTTCAGCACAAGCGGTTCGGGTTTCTCAAGCACCCGGGCAATGACGGATGTGGGCACCACATCTGCAGGTGTCAGGCTCAGCGTATCTGGATCCTGGCCCTGGGCTCCTTGAGGACTCTGGCTCTTGTCAGGCAGGCTGCTCTTCATGTGCTTATTCACCATCTCCTGCAGTTCATATGGTAACTGGTGTGCAAGACAGAGAAAAGACAAGCATGATAGATTTCCAAACAGACATGATAGATTTCCAAAACCAAGGCCTTAACACAACTTTTGAACTCTGACTTAAAAAAGATAAAATAAAGGATGTGTAAAACATTATTCAAATGATGGAGCTTTATACCTCCTCCTGGAACCACCCCGAAATCCCCCATTGCTTGTGTTAATGAACCTCATAACCAGCCTCTAACAGTGGAGCCAAATACCATCTGACATGTTGTGCTTTTAAACAGCCCTCTTAGCTCCTTTAAGTGGCTGCTAAGGGACAGTTTGCTTGGAGGTGCCAAATAAGATAAGCACATATTTAAAAGGTGCACTGAAGCTCTTCCTGCATCTAAACCATCATTATTTGGTGTAACCATAAGGCACGTTTTATGACAGAGATGAATCAGTTTAAGCACCATTACATAGCAAAATAAAATGTACACTTTGTTATTTCAAAACCTTGTAACTGTTTTTTATTAAAAGCATTTCTATAAGCCAATATAAGTTGTCACATTAACAGACATCCTAGCACGCCTTTGTTGACTTATTCTTCTATTAGACAACCTTAAGATGAAGCTTTCTTCCGCTTCCTGAGATGTGAATGGTCTGGTAAATGAGAACCATTTATAGCGTATCCCCATAAAGTCTCTCTCAACCTCCATCAGGAGGAACAGAAGACAGGCTTCTTTTATTCAAAAACACCCAATGTCTTCAACATCGGACGGGTGGCTAGTGACAAAAAAAATACAAAAGAAGCTCATCTCAAATTAGCATATAACTCAGGAGTGGGGAGAAGAGAGAGTGAAAAACGTAGGTGTCTGAGGCCTTTATTTCATGTTGCTGCCTTGACTGGATAAAGCCAGGCGGGGCCATCGATTCGTGGAAAACAGACAGGGAAAATCAGTGAATGCACAGTCCAGCTCGGCTCATGCCTTAACGATCCTGTGGAGGCAGCGAGTGGCCCGCAAACCTCCAACTTCCTATGGGTGCGAGGCCACAGGAGATCAATGCGTCCAGGCAACGCTTCCAAGCACGATCCCGGCATGGCCTTCCAAATCAGGGATCTACATACTGAGCCCTGTGCTCTACTTTCCCACAAGGTTAGACTCAACATGTAGGATGTGCCGTGCACATGACAGGACATGTTCACCTCCCCCCGACCCTATGTACTCTGCCTGCAATCACACACCAGACATCACCACTGCCTAAACTGCAGCACTGGGACTCTCATTCACTCCATTACAGCCCATTCATCACATAGACAACAACGACCACAGTTCAACTGCACTTAAAATAATTTACAGCAGGTTGGGAAAAGCTACATCATGGCTTAAAAGATTGGTTGGGCCAAAAATCTAATTTACACTTCCACATATGCTAAATGTTGGCTGTTCACCAAGACATGCTTGGTGTCTTAAGTCGGCATCTTCAGTTTTGTGCTGGAACTACGAGACTAATTTTAAAAAAAAAAAGAGGGTGTGTGTTAATGTGAATAGCAAGCCTACATACTAATGCAGAAATAACAGTCAGCTTGATGGCAAGGCAGGCAACCGATGCTCCTGCAGAATGATACACGCGTTTGGGAAAAAAAAAATTCAAATACCAGCATAAATACAGTTATTCTCGATTAATTAGTCCTCAGAACTAAACAAAGAATGGAAACTTAAAGATAGCAGTTAGCATAATGCCAACTATACACCTAAACCTCACACTAACCCCAAACAGTGTTGAGTTGTTAAGTATACCTATTTGTTTATTATCTGCAAAAATGCCAAATATGAATGAACAAAATTTTAGATTATCTGACAGTCTAAGGCACATATGACAATACAGACATGCAGTTTGGATATGCCAACTGGTGCCTATCCAGTCGTACGCCAAACTTTGAGCTCCCTTGGTAAAATGTTTCATGTTTCATTCATTTTCTAATTGAAAATAAGCTAACACATCCTTTACACTAGTGGTTCCCAGCTCTGGAGCAGCCCTTACCCAGAAAATATAGGTTCTCTCCTGATTCCAACACACCTGATCCTCATTAACCAGCCCTTCTTGAAGTGGGTGTGCTGTGAACAGTAAAACCGTGCAGGGTAGGATGAATGCCGTATGACGAATGTACTGTACACTGAACTTAAATTTTGTGTTTTTCTGAACATTTTCGAGAACAGTTTCTGTTTATATGCTGAGTTTAACATATTTGGAAACAATAAAATGTTTAACAGTAAAGTTTTTGCCCCAGTGTGTTTAATTCAGCAAATAAACAGTACTTGTGCACTAAAATGTGCAGAAGTGAGCTCTCTGGAGAAGATATATTAGCTTATTTTCACTAAGTAAATACGTATTTTGACCAAAATGTTGCATATGACTGTAAGCGTTTATCACTTGTTAGGTGATCCACTGTACTTCTGAAAATGGGAACATTTGGACAAATGAACAGCCCTAAAAAACTGTATCCAAAGCATGTAATCACTACTGTGGAACCGGCTGAGTGCAGCATGCACTCCCTGCAAATGTCCTGCATCTGGTGTAAATGGAGCAGGTTTAATTTTGATCTCCCCGCTGCTCTGTGTTATGGGCAGACACGACTGTAACCTGCTCCCTCCCGTCCGCTCGTCTGAACAGAAGGATGACTCAGTGCTGCTTCACGGCATCTTCACATCTCAACGCGCACGCATGCACCCATCCCCAAGAGGCCCACGTAACCATGGTTATCGGCATTTCGCTTTGGACGGCTTTTATCTGCCTCAGTCAGCGGCGCTGTTCATCCTGCACTCTTCCACAATGGTGACTGGCAGGAGGAGGTCCCCCCCCAACAGCACATACTTCTCCTTACTCATCCTCTACGGTGTGACTATTGTTGCACTTCATTTGAGGCATTATCTAAATATAGCACCTCACTGTAACAGTGTTCTTCTCCCGAGAGACAACACAACAAATACTACTTTGTCAGCATTCGACTGGAGCATAATGGATCTTAACATTTCTTGGCTCTTTGAGGGCTGTTCAAGGATACACACAGCAGCTTGAATCTGCAGCTCACTGCATCACTTTTACAAACAGCATAAGCTTTGCAAGAGGGCAGCGTTCCTCTGGCTAATTAAATGTCTCTGGGAAATAACACACTGCTCTCATTTCCTATCAGTATGTCACCACTTTCCATATGAAAAGGTTTGATTAATACGCTCCAAATAAATCTGCATGTGATTATTCATTTCAAGTGGGACAGACCACCGGAGAAGCATCTCAGCTCCTGAAGCAGGTTAACCTCAGAATAGGCTGCTGCCAGACTAATTAATCCAGCTAGGGTGAGGAGATAATTTAGGCAATGAATAATAGATCTCCTAAAAATAGGCCTGCAGCAAGACACCCACCTTCCTATGAAGGGAGGGCCGGCTGTAATCATCCTGCAGAGAACTGGACAACTGGGATTAGTCAGATTGCTCGATTTATAAACAAACACGTTAAAGAGAATGACAAAAGGTTGCTCCAATAGATTAACAGTGAGCAGGAGCGAAATCCTTATCTCAAAGCACAAACACAAATTAAGCATTAATAGCAGGTGAATTTCGGATATCATTCAGTAATAACATCGCTTGCATATCAAAACCAACCATTTGGAAATGCCTGCTGCCTTTTACACTGTGTGAATACTTGATGATAAAAAGGTTTGGGGTAGAAAGTAAATGTGTCAGAGCAATATGATTTTTTCAAGTCAATCAAGTGGTGTAATGTTGTAGTTTAAATTCTTGTAATCACATTACAGTTACTGACTTAAGACTATTAAGACTATTTTATGACATAGTTATTCATATTCCCTAACACAGGGGTCAGCAACATTCAGCTCTTTTACTGCCCTGTTGCGGCTCCCAGGCAGAACTTCTAGGTAAAAATAAAATAATCCTCCTGTGCAGTAAAATAAAGCGCTGCTGATCATTCTAACGAAGTTTTAACAATTAATGGTCTTGAACACTAGAGTTAATGTAGCCAACAACTGCTAATTCACCAACCTTTAACCTTGAAGATTGGCACGCAGACTGCTGGTCACCATAGCAATGCAGATAACCATCTCGCCTACCTAGTAGCTAACGAAAAAGTCAGCTTCTCATTGGGCAGCTTCTTGTTCGAATTTTTCAGAATGTAACTGCTGCACCATTTAAGGTGGGACGGGAAATTTTGAACAAGAAACTGACCAATGAGAAGTGACTTCAGCTTTGTAAAAAGTCTAATGTTAAGAGATATTTTACAAGAAACTATTCCACATCTGAGGAAAGGTTTTCTGCCGGAGATGCGAGAAAAGCGGCTATATCTCAGCTAAAGTTTAAGCATAAGCAGCCTTTCAAAAAACAAAAAAATTACTGAAAAGACAACCAACAAGTAATGAGCTTACTTTTCCCAGGAAGCAATAAGTAATTTCAGCACAATAAGTAATTTGTAATTATAATGCATTACTTTTCGACTAATGATTCCGCCTCTGTTGACTAATGATGTATGTGGTATCAAGCTGGGATCTGATTACCAACTGGATCATCAGATATCACATTAAATCTTTGTATGTTGATTACTGAGATTTCTTTACAAGTTATGTTGTGTACTGGAAATTTTGTAAAAAAAAAAAAAAAAAACCTTGCAAATATATGCAAA